>NW_027524601.1:0-30245 GCF_052094955.1 Ictidomys tridecemlineatus
CGGTTACTGCAAACGAACGGTTTAACCTAGAAGAACGAAATTTGGTGAGCCAAGTAGTTTTGGTGTACTGATCATTACCTGAAAGAATCATCAAGATTGGGTGAAAAAATGTTTGCTGAGATTTCAGGCAACTCGTAGTTTTTTGGAAGCTTGGCAACCCTTTTCCATGAAAGTGATTTTCGCCAGTCTCTGCTTAGGGCTACATCAACAGCAAACAAAGCATACAGATAGAACTGGAATCTGCTTTATTGTGTCATGTTTCAAAGAGCTAGCACAAACCGTGTTTGATTTAGAGTTCCAAATACATGTATCCCTATAGGAGAAAATAGAGTGAAACCTAAAAATGAAAACGGTTACTGAAAACGAACGGTTTAACCTACAAGAACGAAATTTGGTGAGCCAAGTGGTTTTGGTGTACTGATCATTACCTGAAAGAATCATCAAGATAGGGTGAAAAAATGTTTGCTGAGATTTCAGGCAACTCATAGTTTTTGGAATCGTGGCAACCCCTTTCCATGAAAGTGATTTTCGCCAGTCTCTGATTAGGGCTACATCAACAGCAAACAAAGCATATAGATAGAACTTGAAACTGCTTTATTGTGTCAAGTTTCATAGAGCTTGCACAAACCGTGTTTGATTTAGAGTTCCAAATACATGTATCCCTATAGGAGAAAACAGAGTGAAACCTAAAAATGAAAACGGTTACTGCAAACGAACGGTTTAACCTAGAAGAACGAAATTTGGTGAGCCAAGTGGTTTTGGTCTACTGATCATTACCTGAAAGAATCATCAAGATTGGGTGAAAAAATGTTTGCTGAGATTTCAGGCAACTTGTAGTTTTTTGGAAGCTTGGCAACCCCTTTCCATGAAAGTGATTTTCGCCAGTCTCTGCTTAGGGCTACATCAACAGCAAACAAAGCATAGAGATAGAACTTGAAACTGCTTTATTGTGTCAAGTTTCAAAGAGCTAGCACAAACCGTGTTTGATTTAGAGTTCGAAATACATGTATCCCTATAGGAGAAAACAGAATGAAACCTAAAAATAAAAACGGTTACTGCAAGCGAACGGTTAAACCTAGAAGAACGAAATTTGGTGAGCCAAGTGGTTTTGGTGTACTGATCATTACCTGAAAGATTCATCAAGATTGGGTGAGAAAATATTTGCTGAGATTTCAGTCAACTCGTAGTTTTTTGGAAGCTTGGCAACCCCTTTCCATGAAAGTGATTTTCGCCAGTCTCTGCTTAGGGCTACATCAACAGCAAACAAAGCATAGAGATAGAACTTGAAACTGCTTAATTGTGTAAAGTTTCAAAGAGCTAGCACAAACCGTGTTTTATTTAGAGTTCCAAATACATGTATCCCTATAGGAGAAAACAGAGTGAAACCTAAAAATAAAAACGGTTACTGCAAACGAACGGTTTAACCTAGAAGAACGAAATTTGGTGAGCCAAGTGGTTTTGGTGTACTGATCATTACCTGAAAGAATCTTCAAGATTGGGTGAAAAAATGTTTGCTGAGATTTCAGGCAACTCCTAGTTTTTTGGAAGCTTGGAAACCGCTTTCCATGAAAGTGATTTTCGCCAGTCTCTGCTTAGGGCTACATCAACAGCAAACAAAGCATAGAGATAGAATTTGAAACTGCTTTATTGTGTCAAGTTTCAAAGAGCTAGCACAAACCGTGTTTGATTTAGAGTTCCAAATACATGTATCCCTATAGGAGAAAACAGAGTGAAACCTAAAAATGAAAACAGTTACTGCAAACGAACGGTGTAACCTAGAAGAACGAAATTTGGTGAGCCAAGTGGTTTTGGTGTACTGATCATTACCTGAAAGAATCATCAAGATTGGGTGAAAAAATGTTTGCTGAGATTTCAGGCAACTCGTAGTTTGTTGGAAGCTTGGCAACCACTTTCCTTGAAAGTGATTTTCGCAAGTCTCTGCTTAGGGCTACATCAACAGCAAACAAACCATAGAGATAGAACTTGAAACTGCTTTATTGTGTCAAGTTTCAAAGAGCTAGCACAAACCGTGTTTTATTTAGAGTTCCAAATACATGTATCCCTATAGGAGAAAACAGAGTGAAACCTAAAAATGAAAACGGTTACTGCAAACGAACGGTTTAACCTAGAAGAACGAAATTTGGTGAGCCAAGTAGTTTTGGTGTACTGATCATTACCTGAAAGAATCATCAAGATTGGGTGAAAAAATGTTTGCTGAGATTTCAGGCAACTCGTAGTTTTTTGGAAGCTTGGCAACCCTTTTCCATGAAAGTGATTTTCGCCAGTCTCTGCTTAGGGCTACATCAACAGCAAACAAAGCATACAGATAGAACTGGAATCTGCTTTATTGTGTCATGTTTCAAAGAGCTAGCACAAACCGTGTTTGATTTAGAGTTCCAAATACATGTATCCCTATAGGAGAAAATAGAGTGAAACCTAAAAATGAAAACGGTTACTGAAAACGAACGGTTTAACCTACAAGAACGAAATTTGGTGAGCCAAGTGGTTTTGGTGTACTGATCATTACCTGAAAGAATCATCAAGATAGGGTGAAAAAATGTTTGCTGAGATTTCAGGCAACTCATAGTTTTTGGAATCGTGGCAACCCCTTTCCATGAAAGTGATTTTCGCCAGTCTCTGATTAGGGCTACATCAACAGCAAACAAAGCATATAGATAGAACTTGAAACTGCTTTATTGTGTCAAGTTTCATAGAGCTTGCACAAACCGTGTTTGATTTAGAGTTCCAAATACATGTATCCCTATAGGAGAAAACAGAGTGAAACCTAAAAATGAAAACGGTTACTGCAAACGAACGGTTTAACCTAGAAGAACGAAATTTGGTGAGCCAAGTGGTTTTGGTCTACTGATCATTACCTGAAAGAATCATCAAGATTGGGTGAAAAAATGTTTGCTGAGATTTCAGGCAACTCGTAGTTTTTTGGAAGCTTGGCAACCCCTTTCCATGAAAGTGATTTTCGCCAGTCTCTGCTTAGGGCTACATCAACAGCAAACAAAGCATAGAGATAGAACTGGAAACTGCTTTATTGTGTCAAGTTTCAAAGAGCTAGCACAAACCGTGTTTGATTTAGAGTTCCAAATACATGTATCCCTATAGGAGAAAACAGAGTAAAACCTAAAAATGAAAACGGTTACTGCAAACGAACGGTGTAACCTAGAAGAACGAAATTTGGTGAGCCAAGTGGTTTTGGTGTACTGATCATTACCTGAAAGAATCATCAAGATTGGGTGAAAAAATGTTTGCTGAGATTTCAGGAAACTCGCAGTTTTTTGGAAGCTTGGCAACCCCTTTCCATGAAAGTGATTTTCGCCAGTCTCTGCTTAGGGCTACATCAACAGCAAACAAAGCATAGAGATAGAACGTGAAACTGCTTTATTGTGTCAAGTTTCAAAGAGCTAGCACAAACCGTGTTTGATTTAGAGTTCCAAATATATGTATCTCTAGAGGAGAAAACAGAGTGAAACCTAAAAATGAAAACGGTTACTGCAAATGAACGGTTTAACCTAGAAAAACGAAATTTCTTGAGCCAAGTGGTGTTGGTGTACTGATCATTACCTGAAAGAATCATCAAGATTGGGTGAAAAAATGTTTGCTGAGATTTCAGGCAACTTGTAGTTTTTTGGAAGCTTGGCAACCCCTTTCCATGAAAGTGATTTTCGCCAGTCTCTGCTTAGGGCTACATCAACAGCAAACAAAGCATAGAGATAGAACATGAAACTGCTTAATTGTGTCAAGTTTCAAAGAGCTAGCACAAACCGTGTTTCATTTAGAGTTCCAAATACATGTATCCCTATAGGAGAAAACAGAGTGAAACCTAAAAATAAAAACGGTTACTGCAAACGAACGGTTTAACCTAGAAGAACGAAATTTGGTGAACCAAGTGGTTTTGGTGTACTGATCATTACCTGAAAGAATCTTCAAGATTGGGTGAAAAAATGTTTGCTGAGATTTCAGGCAACTCCTAGTTTTTTGGAAGCTTGGAAACCGCTTTCCATGAAAGTGATTTTCGCCAGTCTCTGCTTAGGGCTACATCAACAGCATCAAAGCATAGAGATAGAATTTGAAACTGCTTTATTGTGTCAAGTTTCAAAGAGCTAGCACAAACCGTGTTTGATTTAGAGTTCCAAATACATGTATCCCTATAGGAGAAAACAGAGTGAAACCTAAAAATGAAAACGGTTACTGCAAACGAACGGTTTAACCTAGAAGAACGAAATTTGGTGAGCCAAATGGTTTTGGTGTGCTGATCATTACCTGAAAGAATCATCAAGATTGGGTGAAAAAATGTTGGCTGAAATTTCAGGCAACTCGTAGTTTTTTCGAAGCTTGGCAACCCCTTTCCATGAAAGTGATTTTCGCCAGTCTCTAATTAGGGCTACATCAACAGCAAACAAACCATAGAGATAGAACTGAAAACTGCTTTATTGTGTCAAGTTTCAAAGAGCTACCACAAACCGTGTTTGATTTAGAGTTCCAAATACATGTATCCCTATAGGAGAAAACAGAGTGAAACCTAAAAATGAAAATGGTTACTGCAAACGAATGGTTTAACCTAGAAGAACGAAATTTGGTGAGCCCAGTGGTTTTGGTGTACTGATCATTACCTGAAAGAATCATCAAGATTGGGTGAAAAAATGTTTGCTGAGATTTCAGGCAACTCGTAGTTTTTTGGAAGCTTGGCAACCCCTTTCCATTAAAGTGATTTTCGCCAGTCTCTGATTAGGGCTACATCAACAGCAAACAAACCATAGAGATAGAACTTGAAACTGCTTTATTGTGTCAAGTTTCAAAGAGCTAGCAAAAACCGTTTTTTTATTTAGATTTACAAAACATGTATCCCTATAGGAGAAAACAGAGTAAAACCTAAAAATGAAAACGGTTACTGCAAACGAACGGTGTAACCTAGAAGAACGAAATTTGGTGAGCCAAGTGGTTTTGGTGTACTGATCATTTCCTGAAAGAATAATCAAGATTGGGTGAAAAAACGTTTGCTGAGATTTCAGGAAACTCGTAGTTTTTTGGAAGCTTGGCAACCCCTTTCCATGAAAGTGATTTTCGCCAGTCTCTGCTTAGGGCTACATCAACAGCAAACAAAGCATAGAGATAGAACTTGAAACTGCTTTATTGTGTCAAGTTTCAAAGAGCTAGCACAAACCGTGTTTTATTTAGAGTTCCAAATACATGTATCCCTATAGGAGAAAACAGAGTGAAACCTAAAAATGAAAACGGTTACTGCAAACGAACGGTTTAACCTAGAAGAACGAAATTTGGTGAGCCAAGTAGTTTTGGTGTACTGATCATTACCTGAAAGAATCATCAAGATTGGGTGAAACAATGTTTGCTGAGATTTCAGGCAACTCGTAGTTTTTGGGAAGCTTCGCAACCCCTTTCCATTAAAGTGATTTTCGCCAGTCTCTGCTTAGGGCTACATCAACAGCAAACAAAGCATAGAGATAGAACTGGAAACTGCTTTATTGTGTCAAGTTTCAAAGAGCTAGCACAAACCGTGTTTGTTTTAGAGTTCCAAATACATGTATCCCTATAGGAGAAAACAGAGTGAAACCTAAAAATGTAAACGGTTACTGCAAACGAACGGTTTAACCTAGAAGAATGAAATTTGGTGAGCCAAGTGGTTTTGGTGTACTGATCATTACCTGAAAGAATCATCAAGATTGGGTGAAACAATGTTTGCTGAGATTTCAGGCAACTCGTAGTTTTTTGGAAGCTTGGCAACCCCTTTCCATGAAAGTGATTTTCGCCAGTCTCTGCTTAGGGCTACATCAACAGCAAACAAAGCATAGAGATAGAACTTGAAACTGCTTTATTGTGTCAAGTTTCAAGGACCTAGCACAAACCGTGTTTGATTTAGAGTTCCAAATACATGTAACCCTATAGGAGAAAACAGAGTGAAACCTAAAAATGAAAACGGTTACTGCAAACGAACGGTTTAACCTACAAGAACGAAATTTGGTGAGCCAAGTGGTTTTGGTGTACTGATCATTACCTGAAAGAATCATCAAGATTGGGTGAAAAAATGTTTGCTGAGATTTCAGGCAACTCATAGTTTTTGGAAGCTTGGCAACCCCTTTCCATGAAAGTGATTTTCGCCAGTCTCTGATTAGGGCTACATCAACAGCAAACAAAGCATATAGATAGAACTTGAAACTGCTTTATTGTGTCAAGTTTCATAGAGCTTGCACAAACCGTGTTTGATTTAGAGTTCCAAATACATGTATCCCTATAGGAGAAAACAGAGTGAAACCTAAAAATGAAAACGGTTACTGCAAACGAACGGTTTAACCTAGAAGAACGAAATTTGGTGTGCCCAGTGGTTTTGGTGTACTGATCATTACCTGAAAGAATCATCAAGATTGGGTGAAAAAATGTTTGCTGAGATTTCAGGCAACTCGTAGTTTTTTGGAAGCTTGGCAACCCCTTTCCATGAAAGTGATTTTCGCCAGTCTCTGATTAGGGCTACATCAAGAGCAAACAAAGCATAGAGATAGAACTGGAATCTGCTTTATTGTGTCAAGTTTCAAAGAGCTAGCACAAACCGTGTTTGATTTAAAGTTCCAAACATGTATCCCTATAGGAGAAAACAGAGTGAAACCTAAAAATGAAAACGGTTACTGCAAACGAACGGTTTAACCTACAAGAACGAAATTTGGTGAGCCAAGTGGTTTTGGTGTACTGATCATTACCTGAAAGAATCATCAAGATTGGGTGAAAAAATGTTTGCTGAGATTTCAGGCAACTCGTAGTTTTTTGGAAGCTTGGCAACCCCTTTCCATGAAAGTGATTTTCGCCAGTCTCTGCTTAGGGCTACATCAACAGCAAACAAAGCATAGATATAGAACTTGAAACTGCTTTATTGTGTCAAGTTTCAAAGAGCTAGCACAAACCGTGTTTGATTTAGAGTTCCAAATACATGTATCCCTATAGGAGAAAACAGAATGAAACCTAAAAATAAAAACGGTTACTGCAAACGAACGGTTTAACCTAGAAGAACGAAATTTGGCGAGCCAAGTGGTTTTGGTGTACTGATCATGTCCTGAAAGAATCATCAAGATTGGGTGAGAAAATGTTTGCTGAGATTTCAGGCAACTCGTAGTTTTTTGGAAGCTTGGCAACCCCTTTCCATGAAAGTGATTTTCGCCAGTCTCTGATTAGGGCTACATCAACAACAAACAAAGCATAGAGATAGAACGTGAAACTGCTTTATTGTGTCAAGTTTCAAAGAGCTAGCACAAACCGTGTTTGATTTAGAGTTCCAAATACATGTATCCCTATAGAAGAAAACAGAGTGAAAATTAAAAATGAAAACGGTTACTGCAAACGAACGGTTTAACCTAGAAGAACGAAATTTGGTGAATCAAGTGGTTCTGGTATACTGATCATTACCTGAAAGAATCATCAAGATTGGGTGAAAAAATGTTTGCTGAGATTTCAGGCAACTCGTAGTTTTTTGGAAGCTTGGCAACCCCTTTCCATGAAAGTGATTTTAGCCAGTCTCTGATTAGGGCTACATCAACAGCAAACAAAGCATAGAGATAGAACTGGAAACTGCTTTATTGTGTCAAGTTTCAAAGAGCTAGCACAAACCGTGTTTGATTTAGAGTTCCAAATACATGTATCCCTATAGGAGAAAACAGAGTGAAACCTAAAAATGAAAACGGTTACTGAAAACGAACGGTTTAACCTACAAGAACGAAATTTGGTGAGCCAAGTGGTTTTGGTGTACTGATCATTACCTGAAAGAATCATCAAGATTGGGTGAAAAAATGTTTGCTGAGATTTCAGTCAACTCATAGTTTTTGGAAGCTTGGCAACCCCTTTCCATGAAAGTGATTTTCGCCAGTCTCTGATTAGGGCTACATCAACAGAAAACAAACCATAGAGATAGAACTTGAAACTGCTTTATTGTGTCAAGTTTCATAGAGCTTGCACAAACCGTGTTTGATTTAGAGTTCCAAATACATGTATCCCTATAGGAGAAAACACAGTGAAACCTAAAAATGAAAACGGTTACTGCAAACGAACGGTTTAACCTAGAAGACCGAAATTTGGTGAGCCAAGTGGTTTTGGTGTACTGATCATTACCTGAAAGAATCATCAAGATTGGGTGAAAAAATGTTTGCTGAGATTTCAGGCAACTCGTAGTTTTTTGGAAGCTTGGCAACCCCTTTCCATGAAAGTGATTTTCGCCAGTCTCTGCTTAGGGCTACATCAACAGCAAACAAAGCATAGAGATAGAACGTGAAACTGCTTTATTGTGTCAAGTTTCAAAGAGCTAGCACAAACCGTGTTTGATTTAGAGTTCCAAATATATGTATCTCTAGAGGAGAAAACAGAGTGAAACCTAAAAATGAAAACGGTTACTGCAAATGAACGGTTTAACCTAGAAAAACGAAATTTGGTGAGCCAAGTGGTTTTGGTGTACTGATCATTACCTGAAAGAATCATCAAGATTGGGTGAAAAAATGTTTGCTGAGATTTCAGGCAACTTGTAGTTTTTTGGAAGCTTGGCAACCCCTTTCCATGAAAGTGATTTTCGCCAGTCTCTGCTTAGGGCTACATCAACAGCAAACAGAGCATAGAGATAGAACTTGAAACTGCTTTATTGTCAAGTTTCAAAGAGCTAGCACAAACCGTGTTTGATTTAGAGTTCGAAATACATGTATCCCTATAGGAGAAAACAGAATGAAACCTAAAAATAAAAACGGTTACTGCAAGCGAACGGTTTAACCTAGAAGAACGAAATTTGGTTAGCCAAGTGGTTTTGGTGTACTGATCATTACCTGAAAGAATCTTCAAGATTGGGTAAAAAAATGTTTGCTGAGATTTCAGGCAACTCCTAGTTTTTTGGAAGCTTGGAAACCGCTTTCCATGAAAGTGATTTTCGCCAGTCTCTGCTTAGGGCTACATCAACAGCAAACAAAGCATAGAGATAGAATTTGAAACTGCTTTATTGTGTCAAGTTTCAAAGAGCTAGCACAAGCCGTGTTTGATTTAGAGTTCCAAATACATGTATCCCTATAGGAGAAAACAGAGTGAAACCTAAAAATGAAAACGGTTACTGCAAACGAACGGTTTAACCTAGAAGAACGAAATTTGGTGAGCCAAATGGTTTTGGTGTGCTGATCATTACCTGAAAGAATCATCAAGATTGGGTGAAAAAATGTTGGCTGAAATTTCAGGCAACTCGTAGTTTTTTGGAAGCTTGGCAACCCCTTTCCATGAAAGTGATTTTCGCCACTCTCTAATGAGGGCTACATCAACAGCAAACAAACCATAGAGATAGAACTGAAAACTGCTTTATTGTGTCAAGTTTCAAAGAGCTACCACAAACCGTGTTTGATTTAGAGTTCCAAATACATGTATCCCTATAGGAGAAAACAGAGTGAAACCTAAAAATGAAAATGGTTACTGCAAACGAATGGTTTAACCTAGAAGAACGAAATTTGGTGAGCCAAGTGGTTTTGGTGTACTGATCATTACCTGAAAGAATCATCAAGATTGGGTGAAAAAATGTTTGCTGAGATTTCAGGCAACTCGTAGTTTTTTGGAAGCTTGGCAACCCCTTTCCATTAAAGTGATTTTCGCCAGTCTCTGGTTAGGGCTACATCAACAGCAAACAAACCATAGAGATAGAACTTGAAACTGCTTTATTGTGTCAAGTTTCAAAGAGCTAGCAAAAACCGTTTTTTTATTTAGATTTACAAAAACATGTATCCCTAAAGGAGAAAACAGAGTAAAACCTAAAAATGAAAACGGTTACTGCAAACGAACGGTGTAACCTAGAAGAACGAAATTTGGTGAGCCAAGTGGTTTTGGTGTACTGATCATTTCCTGAAAGAATAATCAAGATTGGGTGAAAAAACGTTTGCTGAGATTTCAGGAAACTCGTAGTTTTTTGGAAGCTTGGCAACCCCTTTCCATGAAAGTGATTTTCGCCAGTCTCTGCTTAGGGCTACATCAACAGCAAACAAAGCATAGAGATAGAACTGGAAACTGCTTTATTGTGTCAAGTTTCAAAGAGCTAGCACAAACCGTGTTTGTTTTAGAGTTACAAATACATTTATCCCTATAGGAGAAAACAGAGTGAAACCTAAAAATGAAAACAGTTACTGCAAACGAACGGTTTAACCTAGAAGAATGAAATTTGGTGAGCCAAGTGGTTTTGGTGTATTGATCATTACCTGAAAGAATCATCAAGATTGGGTGAAAAAATGTTTGCTGAGATTTCAGGAAACTCATAGTTTTATGGAAGCTTGGCAACCCCTTTCCATGAAAGTGATTTACGCCAGTCTCTGCTTAGGGCTACATCAACAGCAAACAAAGCATAGAGATAGAACTTGAAACTGCTTTATTGTGTCAAGTTTCAAAGAGCTAGCACAAACCGTGTTTGATTTAGAGTTCCAAATACATGTATAACTATAGGAGAAAACAGAGTGAAACCTAAAAATGAAAAAGGTTTCTGCAAACGAACGGTTTAACCTAGAAGAATGAAATTTTTGAGCCAAGTGGTTTTGGTGTGCTGATCATTACCTGAAAGAATCATCAAGATTGGGTGAAAAAATGTTGGCTGAGATTTCAGGCAACTCATAGTTTTTTGGAAGCTTGGCAACCCCTTTCCATGAAAGTGATTTTCGCCAGTCTCTGCTTAGGGCTACATCAACAGCAAACAAAGCATAGAGATAGAACTTTAAACTGCTTTATTGTGTCAAGTTTCAAAGAGCTAGCACAAACCGTGTTTGATTTAGAGTTCCAAATACATGTATCCCTATAGGAGAAAACAGTGTGAAACCTAAAAATGAAAACGGTTACTGCAAACGAACGGTTTAACCTAGAAGAACGAAATTTGGTGAGCCAAGTGGTTTTGGTGTACTGATCATTACCTGAAAGAATCATCAAGATTGGGTGAAAAAATGTTTGCTGAGATTTCAGGCAACTCGTAATTTTTTGGAAGCTTGGCAACCCCTTTCCATGAAAGTGATTTTCGCCAGTCTCTGCTTAGGGCTACATCAACAGCAAACAAACTATAAAGATAGAACTTGAAACTGCTTTATTGTGTCAAGTTTCAAAGAGCTAGCACAAACCGTGTTTGATTTAGAGTTCCAAATACATGTATCCCTATAGGAGAAAACAGAGTGAAACCTAAAAATGAAAACGGTTACTGCAAACGAACGGTTTAACCTAGAAAAACGAAATTTGGTGAGCCAAGTGGTTTTGGTGTACTGATCATTACCTGAAAAAATCATCAAGATTGGGTGAAAAAATGTTTGCTGAGATTTCAGGCCACTCGTAGTTTATTGGAAGCTTGGCAACCCCTTTCCATGAAAGTGATTTTTGCCAGTCTCTGCTTAGGGCTACATCAACAGCAAACAAAGCATAGAGATAAAACTGGAAACTGCTTTATTGTGTCAAGTTTCAAAGACCTAGCACAAACGTGTTTGATTTAGAGTTCCAAATACATGTATTCCTATAGGAGAAAACGGAGTGAAGCCTAAAAATGAAAACGGTCACTGCAAACGAACGATTTAACCTAGAAGAACGAAATTTGGTAAGCCAAGTGGTTTTGGTGTACGGATCTTTACCTGAAAGAATCATCAAGATTGGGTGAAAAAATGTTTGCTGAGATTTCAGGCAACTCGTAGTTTTTTGGAAGCTTGGCAACCCCTTTCCATGAAAGTGATTTTCGCCAGTCTCTGCTTAGGGCTACATCAACAGCAAACAAACCATAGAGATAGAACTAAAAACGGCTTTATTGTGTCAAGTTTCAAAGAGCTAGCACAAACCGTGTTTGATTTAGAGTTCTAAATACATGTATCCCTATATGAGAAAACAGAGTGTATCTGAAAATGAAAACGGTTCCTGCAAACGAACGGTTTAACCTTGAAGAACGAAATTTGGTGAGCCAAGTGGTTTTGGTGTACTGATCATTACCTGAAAGAATCATCAGATTGGGTGAAAAAATGTTTGCTGAGATTTCAGGCAACTCGTAGTTTTTTGGAAGCTTGGCAACCCCTTTCCATGAAAGTAATTTTTGCCAGTTTCTACTTAGGGCTACATCAACAGCAAACAAAGCATAGAGATAAAACTGGAAACTGCTTTATTTTGTCAAGTTTCAAAGAGCTAGCACAAACCGTGTTTGATTTAGAGTTCCAAATACATGTATCCCTATAGGAGAAAACAGAGTGAAACCTAAAAATGAAAACAGTTACTGCAAACGAACGGTTTAACCTAGAAAAACGAAATTTGGTGAGCCAAGTGGTTTTGCGGTACTGATCATTACCTGAAAGAATCATCAATATTGGGCGAAAAAATGTTTGCTGAGATTTCAAGCAACTTGTAGTTTTTTGGAAACTTGGCAACCCCTTTCCATGAACGTGATTTTCGCCTGTCTCTGCTTAGGGCTACATCAACAGCAAACAAACCATAGAGATAGAACTTGAAACTGCTTTATTGTGTCAAGTTTCAAAGAGCTAGCACAAACCGTGTTTGATTTAGAGTTCCAAATACATGTATCCCTATAGGAGAAAACAGAGTGAAACCTGAAAATGAAAACGGTTCCTGCAAACGAACGGTTTAACCTTGAAGAACGAAATTTGGTGAGCCCAGTGGTTTTTGTGTACTGATGATTACCTGAAAGAATCATCAGATTAGGTGAAAAAATGTTTGCTGAGATTTCAGGCAACTCGTAGTTTTTTGGAAGCTTGGCAACCCATTTCCATGAAAGTGATTTTTGCCAGTCTCTGCTTAGGGCTACATCAACAGCAAACAAAGCATAGAGATAAAACTGGAAACTGCTTAATTGTGTCAAGTTTCAAAGACCTAGCACAAACGTGTTTGATTTAGAGTTCCAAATACATATATCCCTATAGGAGAAAACAGAGTGAAACCTAAAAATGAAAACGGTCACTGCAAACGAACTATTTAACCTAGAAGAACGCAATTTGGTAAGGCAAGTGGTTTTGGTGTACGGATCTTTACCTGAAAGAATCATCAAGATTGGGTGAAAAAATGTTTGCTGAGATTTCAGGCAACTCGTAGTTTTTTGGAAGCTTGGCAAACCCTTTTCATGAAAGTGATTTTCGCCAGTCTCTGCTTAGGGCTACATCAACAGCAAAGAAACCATAGAGATAGAACTAAAAACGGCTTTATTGTGTCAAGTTTCAAAGAGCGAGCACAAACCGTGTTTGATTTAGAGTTCTAAATACATGTATCCCTATATGAGAAAACAGAGTGAAACCTGAAAATGAAAACTGTTACTGCAAAGGAACGGTTTAACCTAGAAGAACGAAATTTGGTGAGCCAAGTGGTTTTTGTGTACTGATCATTACCTGAAAGAATAATCAGATTGGGTGAAAAAATGTTTGCTGAGATTTCAGGCAACTTGTAGTTTTTTGGAAGCTTGGCAACCCCTTTCCATGAAAGTGATTTTTGCCAGTCTCTGCTTAGGGCTACATCAACAGCAAACAAAGCATAGAGATAAAACTGGAAACTGCTTTATTGTGTCAAGTTTCAAAGAGCTAGCACAAATCGTGTTTGATTTAGAGTTCCAAATACATGTATCCCTATAGGAGAAAACAGAGTGAAACCTAAAAATGAAAACGGTTACTGCAAACGAACGGTTTAACCTAGAAGAACGAAATTTGGTGAGCCAAGTGGTTTTTGTGTATTGATCATTACCTGAAAGAATCATCAAGATTGGGTGAAAAAATGTTTGCTGAGATTTCAGGCAACTCGTAGTTTTTGGAAGCTTGGCAACCCCTTTCCATGAAAGTGATTTTCGCCAGTCTCTGCTTAGGGCTACATCAACAGCAAACAAAGCATAGAGATAGAACTTGAAACTGCTTTATTGTGTCAATTTTCAAAGAGCTACCACAAACCGCGTTTGATTTAGAGTTCCAAATACATGTATCCTTATAGGAGAAAACAGAGTGAAATCTAAAAATGAAAACGGTTACTGCAAACGAACGGTTTAACCTACAAGAACGAAATTTGGTGAGCCAAGTGGTTTTGGTGTACTGATCATTACCTGAAAGAATCATCAAGATTGGGTGAAAAAATGTTTGCAGAGATTTCAGGCAACTCGTAGTTTTTTGGAAGCTTGGCAACAACTTTCCATGAAAGTGATTTTCGCCAGTCTCTGCTTAGGGCTACATCAACAGCAAACAAACCATAGAGATAGAACTTGAAACTGCTTTATTGTGTCAAGTTTCAAAGAGCTAGCACAAACGGTGTTTGATTTAGAGTTCCAAATACATGTATCAAGATTGGGTGAAAAAATGTTTGCTGAGATTTCAGGCAACTCGTAGTTTTTTGGAAGCTTGGCAACCCCTTTCCATGAATGTGATTTTTGCCAGTCTCTGCTTAGGGCTACATCAACAGCAAACAAAGCATAGAGATAAAACTGTAAACTGCTTTATTGTGTCAAGTTTCAAAGAGCTAGCACAAACGTGTTTGATTTAGAGTTCCAAATACATGTATCCCTATAGGAGAAAACAGAGTGAAACCTGAAAATGAAAAAGGTTACTGCAAACGATCGGTTTAACCTGGAAGAATGAAATTTGGTGAGCCAAGTGGTTTTGGTGTACTGATCATTACCTGAAAGAATCATCAAGATTGGGTCAAAAAATGTTTGCTGAGATTTCAGGCTACTCGTAGTTTTTTGGAAGCTTGGCAACCCCTTTCCATGAAAGTGATTTTCGCCAGTCTCTGCTTAGGGCTACATCAACAGCAAACAAAGCATAGAGATAGAACGTGAAACTGCTTTATTGTGTCAAGTTTCAAAGAGCTAGCACAAACCGTGTTTGATTTAGAGTTCCAAATACATGTATCCCTATAAGAGAAAACAGAGTGAAACCTGAAAATGAAAACGGTTACTGCAAACGAACGGTTTAACCTTGAAGAACGAAATTTGGTGAGCCATGTGGTTTTTGTGTAATGATCATTACCTGAAAGAATCATCCGATTGAGTAAAAAAATGTTTGCTGAAATTTCAGGCAACTCGTAGTTTTTTGGAAGCTTGGCAACCCCTTTCCATGAAAGTGATTTTTGCCAGTCTCTGCTTAGGGCTACATCAACAGCAAACAAAGCATAGAGATAAAACTGGAAACTGCATTATTGTGTCAAGTTTCAAAGAGCTAGCACAAATCGTGTTTGATTGAGAGTTCCAAATACATGTATCCCTATAGGAGAAAACAGAGTGAAACCTGAAAATGAAAACGGTTACTGCAAACGATCGGTTTAACCAAGAAGAATGAAACTTGGTGAGCCAAGTGGTTTTGGTGTACTGATCATTACCTGAAAGAATCATCAAGATTGGGTGCAAAAATGTTTGCTGAGATTTCAGGCAACTCGTAGTTTTTTGGAAGCTTGGCAACCCCTTTCCATGAAAGTGATTTTTGCCAGTCTCTGCTTAGGGCTACATCAACAGCAAACAAAGCATAGAGATAGAACTTGAAACTGGTTTATTGTGTCAAGTTTCAAAGACCTAGCACAAACCGTGTTTGATCTAGAGTTCCAAATACATGTATCCCTATAGGAGAAAACAGAGTGAAACCTAAAAATGAAAACGGTTACTGCAAACGAACGGTTTAACCTAGAAGAACGAAATTTGGTGAGCCAAGTGGATTTGGTGTACTGATCATTACCTGAAAGAATCATCAAGATTGGGTGAAAAAATGTTTGCTGAGATTTCAGGCAACTCGTAGTTTTTTGGAAGCTTGGCACCCCTTTCCATGAAAGTGATTTTCGCCAGTCTCTGCTTAGGGCTACATCAACAGCAAACAAAGCATAGAGATAGAACTTGAAACTGCTTTATTGTGTCAAGTTTCAAAGAGCTAGCACAATCCCTGTTTGATTTAGAGTTCCAAATACATGTATCCCTATAGGAGAAAACAGAGTGAAACCTAAAAATGAAAAGGGTTACTGCAAACGAACGGTGTAACCTAGAAGAACGAAATTTGGTGAGCCAAGTGGTTTTGGTGTACTGATCATTACCTGAAAGAATCATCAAGATTGGGTGAAAAAATGTTTGCTGAGATTTCAGGCAACTCGTAGTTTTTTGGAAGCTTGGCAACCCCTTTCCATGAAAGTGATTTTCGCCAGTCTCTGCTTAGGGCTACATCAACAGCAAACAAAGCATAGAGATAGAACTTGAAACTGGTTTATTGTGTCAAGTTTCAAAGAGCTAGCACAAACCGTGTTTGATTTAGCGTTCCAAATACATGTATCCCTATAGGAGAAAACAGAGTGAAACCTAAAAATGAAAACGTTTACTGAAAACTAACGGTTTTACCTAGAAGAACGAAATTTGGTGAGCCAAGTGGTTTTGATGTACTGATCATTACCTGAAAGAATCATCAATTTTGGGTGAAAAAATGTTTGCTGAGATTTCAGTCAACTCGTAGTTTTTTGGAAGCTTGGCAACCCCTTTCCATGAAAGTGATTTTCGCCAGTCTCTGCTTAGGGCTACATCAACAGCAAACAAAGCATAGAGATAGAATTTGAAACTGCTTTATTGTGTCAAGTTTCAAAGAGCTAGCACAAACTGTGTTTGATTTAGAGTTCCAAATACATGTATCCCTATAGGAGAAAACAGAGTGAAACCTAAAAATGAAAACGGTTACTGTAAACGAACGGTTTAACCTAGAAGAACGAAATTTGGTGAGCCAAGTGGATTTGGTGTACTGATCATTACCTGAAAGAATCATCAAGATTGGGTGAAAAAATGTTTGCTGAGATTTCAGGCAACTCGTAGTTTTTTGGAAGCTTGGCACCCCTTTCCATGAAAGTGATTTTCGCCAGTCTCTGCTTAGGGCTACATCAACAGCAAACAAACCATAGAGATAGAACTTGAAACTGCTTTTTTGTGTCAAGTTTCAAAGAGTTAGCACAAACCGTGTTTGATTTAGAGTTCCAAATACATGTATCTCTATGGGAGAAAACAGAGGGAAACCTAAAAATGAAAACGGTTACTGCAAACGAACGGTTTAACCTAGAAGAACAAAATTTGGTGAGCCAAATGGTTTTTGTGTACTGATCATTACCTGAAAGAATCATCAAGACTGGGTGAAAAAAATGTTTGCTGAGATTTCAGGAAACACGTAGTTTTTTGGAAGCTTGGCAACCCCTTTCAATGAAAGTGATTTTCGCCAGTCTCTGCTTAGGGCTACATCAACTGCAAACAAAGCATAGAGAAAGAACTTGAAACTGCTTTATTGTGTCAAGTTTCAAAGAGCTAGCACAAACCGTGTTTGATTTAGAGTTCGAAATACATGTATCCATATAGGAGAAAACAGAGTGAAAACTAAAAATTAAAACGGTTACTGCAAACGAACGGTTTAACCTAGAAGAACAAAATTTGGTGAGCCAAGTGGTTTTGGTGTACTGATCATTACCTGAAAGAATCATCAAGATTGGGTGAGAAAATGTTTGCTGAGATTTCAGGCAACTCGTAGTTTTTTGGAAGCTTGGCAACCCCTTTCCATGAAAGTGATTTTTGCCAGTCTCTGCTTAGGGCTACATCAACAGCAAACAAAGCAGAGAGATAGAACTTGAAACTGCTTTATTGTGTCAAGTTTCAAAGACCTAGCACAAAGCGTGTTTGATTTAGAGTTCCAAATACATGTATCCCTATAGGAGAAAACAGAGTGAAACCTAAAATTGAAAACGGTTACTTCAAACAAACGGTTTAAACTAGAAGAACGAAATTTGGTGAGCTATGTGGTTTTGGTGTACTGATCATTACCTGAAAGAATTATCAAGAATGGGTGAAAAAATGTTTGCTGAGATTTCAGGCAACTCGTCGTTTTTTGGAAGCTTGGCAACCTCTTTCCATGAAAGTGATTTTCGCCAGTCTCTGCTTAGGGCTACATCAACAGCAAACAAAGCATAGAGATAGAACTTGAAACTGCTTTATTCTGTCAAGTTTCAAAGAGCTAGCACAAACCGTGTTTGATTTAGAGTTCCAAATACATGTATCCCTATAGGAGAAAACAGAGTGAAACATAAAAATAAAAACGGTTACTGCAAACGAACGGTGTAACCTAGAAGAATGAAATTTGGTGAGCCAAGTGGTTTTGGTGTACTGATCCTTACCTGAAAGAATCATCAAGATTGGGTGAAAAAATGTTTGCTGAGATTTCAGGAAACTCGTAGTTTTTTGGAAGCTTGGTAACCCCTTTCCATGAAAGTGATTTTCGCCAGTCTCTGCTTAGGGCTACATCAACAGCAAACAAAGCATAGAGATAGAACTTGAAACTGCTTTATTGTGTCAAGTTTCAAAGAGCTAGCACAAACCGTGTTTGATTTAGAGTTCCAAATACATGTATCCCTATAGGAGAAAACAGAGTGAAACCTAAAATTGAAAACGGTTACTTCAAACAAACGGTTTAAACTAGAAGAACGAAATTTGGTGAGCTATGTGGTTTTGGTGTACTGATCATTACCTGAAAGAATTATCAAGAATGGGTGAAAAATATTTGCTGAGATTTCAGGCAACTCGTCGTTTTTTGGAAGCTTGGCAACCTCTTTCCATGAAAGTGATTTTCGCCAATCTCTGCTTAGGGCTACATCAACAGCAAACAAAGCATAGAGATAGAACTTGAAACTGCTTTATTGTGTCAAGTTTCAAAGAGCTAGCACAATCCCTGTTTGATTTAGAGTTCCAAATACATGTATCCCTATAGGAGAAAACAGAGTGAAACCTAAAAATGAAAAGGGTTACTGCAAACGAACGGTGTAACCTAGAAGAACGAAATTTGGTGAGCAAAGTGGTTTTGGTGTACTGATCATTACCTGAAAGAATCATCAAGATTGGGTGAAAAAATGTTTGCTGAGATTTCAGGCAACTCGTAGTTTTTTGGAAGCTTGGCAACCCCTTTCCATGAAAGTGATTTTCGCCAGTCTCTGCTTAGGGCTACATCAACAGCAAACAAAGCATAGAGATAGAACTTTAAACTGCTTTATTCTGTCAAGTTTCAAAGAGCTAGCACAAACCGTGTTTGATTTAGAGTTCCAAATACATGTATGCCTATAGGAGAAAACAGAGTGAAACCTAAAAATGAAAACGTTTACTGCAAACGAACGGTTTAACCTAGAAGAACGAAATTTGGTGAGCCAAGTGGTTTTGATGTACTGATCATTACCTGAAAGAATCATCAATTTTGGGTGAAAAAATGTTTGCTGAGATTTCAGTCAACTCGTAGTTTTTTGGAAGCTTGGCAACCCCTTTCCATAAAAGTGATTTTCGCCAGTCTCTGCTTAGGGCTACACCAACAGCAAACAAAGCATAGAGATAGAATTTGAAACTGCTTTATTGTGTCAAGTTTCAAAGAGCTAGCAAAAACCGTTTTTTTATTTAGATTTACAAAACATGTATCCCTAAAGGAGAAAACAGAGTAAAACCTAAAAATGAAAACGGTTACTGCAAACGAACGGTGTAACCTAGAAGAACGAAATTTGGTGAGCCAAGTGGTTTTGGTGTACTGATCATTTCCTGAAAGAATAATCAAGATTGGGTGAAAAAACGTTTGCTGAGATTTCAGGAAACTCGTAGTTTTTTGGAAGCTTGGCAACCCCTTTCCATGAAAGTGATTTTCGCCAGTCTCTGCTTAGGGCTACATCAACAGCAAACAAAGCATAGAGATAGAACTGGAAACTGCTTTATTGTGTCAAGTTTCAAAGAGCTAGCACAAACCGTGTTTGTTTTAGAGTTACAAATACATTTATCCCTATAGGAGAAAACAGAGTGAAACCTAAAAATGAAAACAGTTACTGCAAACGAACGGTTTAACCTAGAAGAATGAAATTTGGTGAGCCAAGTGGTTTTGGTGTATTGATCATTACCTGAAAGAATCATCAAGATTGGGTGAAAAAATGTTTGCTGAGATTTCAGGAAACTCATAGTTTTATGGAAGCTTGGCAACCCCTTTCCATGAAAGTGATTTACGCCAGTCTCTGCTTAGGGCTACATCAACAGCAAACAAAGCATAGAGATAGAACTTGAAACTGCTTTATTGTGTCAAGTTTCAAAGAGCTAGCACAAACCGTGTTTGATTTAGAGTTCCAAATACATGTATAACTATAGGAGAAAACAGAGTGAAACCTAAAAATGAAAAAGGTTTCTGCAAACGAACGGTTTAACCTAGAAGAATGAAATTTTTGAGCCAAGTGGTTTTGGTGTGCTGATCATTACCTGAAAGAATCATCAAGATTGGGTGAAAAAATGTTGGCTGAGATTTCAGGCAACTCATAGTTTTTTGGAAGCTTGGCAACCCCTTTCCATGAAAGTGATTTTCGCCAGTCTCTGCTTAGGGCTACATCAACAGCAAACAAAGCATAGAGATAGAACTTTAAACTGCTTTATTGTGTCAAGTTTCAAAGAGCTAGCACAAACCGTGTTTGATTTAGAGTTCCAAATACATGTATCCCTATAGGAGAAAACAGTGTGAAACCTAAAAATGAAAACGGTTACTGCAAACGAACGGTTTAACCTAGAAGAACGAAATTTGGTGAGCCAAGTGGTTTTGGTGTACTGATCATTACCTGAAAGAATCATCAAGATTGGGTGAAAAAATGTTTGCTGAGATTTCAGGCAACTCGTAATTTTTTGGAAGCTTGGCAACCCCTTTCCATGAAAGTGATTTTCGCCAGTCTCTGCTTAGGGCTACATCAACAGCAAACAAACTATAAAGATAGAACTTGAAACTGCTTTATTGTGTCAAGTTTCAAAGAGCTAGCACAAACCGTGTTTGATTTAGAGTTCCAAATACATGTATCCCTATAGGAGAAAACAGAGTGAAACCTAAAAATGAAAACGGTTACTGCAAACGAACGGTTTAACCTAGAAAAACGAAATTTGGTGAGCCAAGTGGTTTTGGTGTACTGATCATTACCTGAAAAAATCATCAAGATTGGGTGAAAAAATGTTTGCTGAGATTTCAGGCAACTCGTAGTTTATTGGAAGCTTGGCAACCCCTTTCCATGAAAGTGATTTTTGCCAGTCTCTGCTTAGGGCTACATCAACAGCAAACAAAGCATAGACATAGAACTTGAAACTGCTTTATTGTGTCAAGTTTCAAAGACCTAGCACAAACGTGTTTGATTTAGAGTTCCAAATACATGTATTCCTATAGGAGAAAACGGAGTGAAGCCTAAAAATGAAAACGGTCACTGCAAACGAACGATTTAACCTAGAAGAACGAAATTTGGTAAGCCAAGTGGTTTTGGTGTACGGATCTTTACCTGAAAGAATCATCAAGATTGGGTGAAAAAATGTTTGCTGAGATTTCAGGCAACTCGTAGTTTTTTGGAAGCTTGGCAACCCCTTTCCATGAAAGTGATTTTCGCCAGTCTCTGCTTAGGGCTACATCAACAGCAAACAAACCATAGAGATAGAACTAAAAACGGCTTTATTGTGTCAAGTTTCAAAGAGCTAGCACAAACCGTGTTTGATTTAGAGTTCTAAATACATGTATCCCTATATGAGAAAACAGAGTGTACCTGAAAATGAAAACGGTTCCTGCAAACGAACGGTTTAACCTTGAAGAACGAAATTTGGTGAGCCAAGTGGTTTTGGTGTACTGATCATTACCTGAAAGAATCATCAGATTGGGTGAAAAAATGTTTGCTGAGATTTCAGGCAACTCGTAGTTTTTTGGAAGCTTGGCAACCCCTTTCCATGAAAGTAATTTTTGCCAGTTTCTACTTAGGGCTACATCAACAGCAAACAAAGCATAGAGATAAAACTGGAAACTGCTTTATTTTGTCAAGTTTCAAAGAGCTAGCACAAACCGTGTTTGATTTAGAGTTCCAAATACATGTATCCCTATAGGAGAAAACAGAGTGAAACCTAAAAATGAAAACAGTTACTGCAAACGAACGGTTTAACCTAGAAGAACGAAATTTGGTGAGCCAAGTGGTTTTGGGGTACTGATCATTACCTGAAAGAATCATCAATATTGGGCGAAAAAATGTTTGCTGAGATTTCAAGCAACTTGTAGTTTTTTGGAAACTTGGCAACCCCTTTCCATGAACGTGATTTTCGCCTGTCTCTGCTTAGGGCTACATCAACAGCAAACAAACCATAGAGATAGAACTTGAAACTGCTTTATTGTGTCAAGTTTCAAAGAGCTAGCACAAACCGTGTTTGATTTAGAGTTCCAAATACATGTATCCCTATAGGAGAAAACAGAGTGAAACCTGAAAATGAAAACGGTTCCTGCAAACGAACGGTTTAACCTTGAAGAACGAAATTTGGTGAGCCCAGTGGTTTTTGTGTACTGATGATTACCTGAAAGAATCATCAGATTAGGTGAAAAAATGTTTGCTGAGATTTCAGGCAACTCGTAGTTTTTTGGAAGCTTGGCAACCCATTTCCATGAAAGTGATTTTTGCCAGTCTCTGCTTAGGGCTACATCAACAGCAAACAAAGCATAGAGATAAAACTGGAAACTGCTTAATTGTGTCAAGTTTCAAAGACCTAGCACAAACGTGTTTGATTTAGAGTTCCAAATACATATATCCCTATAGGAGAAAACAGAGTGAAACCTAAAAATGAAAACGGTCACTGCAAACGAACTATTTAACCTAGAAGAACGCAATTTGGTAAGGCAAGTGGTTTTGGTGTACGGATCTTTACCTGAAAGAATCATCAAGATTGGGTGAAAAAATGTTTGCTGAGATTTCAGGCAACTCGTAGTTTTTTGGAAGCTTGGCAAACCCTTTTCATGAAAGTGATTTTCGCCAGTCTCTGCTTAGGGCTACATCAACAGCAAAGAAACCATAGAGATAGAACTAAAAACGGCTTTATTGTGTCAAGTTTCAAAGAGCGAGCACAAACCGTGTTTGATTTAGAGTTCTAAATACATGTATCCCTATATGAGAAAACAGAGTGAAACCTGAAAATGAAAACTGTTACTGCAAAGGAACGGTTTAACCTAGAAGAACGAAATTTGGTGAGCCAAGTGGTTTTTGTGTACTGATCATTACCTGAAAGAATAATCAGATTGGGTGAAAAAATGTTTGCTGAGATTTCAGGCAACTTGTAGTTTTTTGGAAGCTTGGCAACCCCTTTCCATGAAAGTGATTTTTGCCAGTCTCTGCTTAGGGCTACATCAACAGCAAACAAAGCATAGAGATAAAACTGGAAACTGCTTTATTGTGTCAAGTTTCAAAGAGCTAGCACAAATCGTGTTTGATTTAGAGTTCCAAATACATGTATCCCTATAGGAGAAAACAGAGTGAAACCTAAAAATGAAAACGGTTACTGCAAACGAACGGTTTAACCTAGAAGAACGAAATTTGGTGAGCCAAGTGGTTTTTGTGTATTGATCATTACCTGAAAGAATCATCAAGATTGGGTGAAAAAATGTTTGCTGAGATTTCAGGCAACTCGTAGTTTTTGGAAGCTTGGCAACCCCTTTCCATGAAAGTGATTTTCGCCAGTCTCTGCTTAGGGCTACATCAACAGCAAACAAAGCATAGAGATAAAACTTGAAACTGCTTTATTGTGTCAATTTTCAAAGAGCTACCACAAACCGCGTTTGATTTAGAGTTCCAAATACATGTATCCTTATAGGAGAAAACAGAGTGAAATCTAAAAATGAAAACGGTTACTGCAAACGAACGGTTTAACCTACAAGAACGAAATTTGGTGAGCCAAGTGGTTTTGGTGTACTGATCATTACCTGAAAGAATCATCAAGATTGGGTGAAAAAATGTTTGCAGAGATTTCAGGCAACTCGTAGTTTTTTGGAAGCTTGGCAACAACTTTCCATGAAAGTGATTTTCGCCAGTCTCTGCTTAGGGCTACATCAACAGCAAACAAACCATAGAGATAGAACTTGAAACTGCTTTATTGTGTCAAGTTTCAAAGAGCTAGCACAAACGGTGTTTGATTTAGAGTTCCAAATACATGTATCAAGATTGGGTGAAAAAATGTTTGCTGAGATTTCAGGCAACTCGTAGTTTTTTGGAAGCTTGGCAACCCCTTTCCATGAATGTGATTTTTGCCAGTCTCTGCTTAGGGCTACATCAACAGCAAACAAAGCATAGAGATAAAACTGTAAACTGCTTTATTGTGTCAAGTTTCAAAGAGCTAGCACAAACGTGTTTGATTTAGAGTTCCAAATACATGTATCCCTATAGGAGAAAACAGAGTGAAACCTGAAAATGAAAACGGTTACTGCAAACGATCGGTTTAACCTAGAAGAATGAAATTTGGTGAGCCAAGTGGTTTTGGTGTACTGATCATTACCTGAAAGAATCATCAAGATTGGGTCAAAAAATGTTTGCTGAGATTTCAGGCTACTCGTAGTTTTTTGGAAGCTTGGCAACCCCTTTCCATGAAAGTGATTTTCGCCAGTCTCTGCTTAGGGCTACATCAACAGCAAACAAAGCATAGAGATAGAACGTGAAACTGCTTTATTGTGTCAAGTTTCAAAGAGCTAGCACAAACCGTGTTTGATTTAGAGTTCCAAATACATGTATCCCTATAAGAGAAAACAGAGTGAAACCTGAAAATGAAAACGGTTACTGCAAACGAACGGTTTAACCTTGAAAAACGAAATTTGGTGAGCCATGTGGTTTTTGTGTAATGATCATTACCTGAAAGAATCATCCGATTGAGTAAAAAAATGTTTGCTGAAATTTCAGGCAACTCGTAGTTTTTTGGAAGCTTGGCAACCCCTTTCCATGAAAGTGATTTTTGCCAGTCTCTGCTTAGGGCTACATCAACAGCAAACAAAGCATAGAGATAAAACTGGAAACTGCATTATTGTGTCAAGTTTCAAAGAGCTAGCACAAATCGTGTTTGATTGAGAGTTCCAAATACATGTATCCCTATAGGAGAAAACAGAGTGAAACCTGAAAATGAAAACGGTTACTGCAAACGATCGGTTTAACCAAGAAGAATGAAACTTGGTGAGCCAAGTGGTTTTGGTGTACTGATCATTACCTGAAAGAATCATCAAGATTGGGTGCAAAAATGTTTGCTGAGATTTCAGGCAACTCGTAGTTTTTTGGAAGCTTGGCAACCCCTTTCCATGAAAGTGATTTTTGCCAGTCTCTGCTTAGGGCTACATCAACAGCAAACAAAGCATAGAGATAGAACTTGAAACTGGTTTATTGTGTCAAGTTTCAAAGACCTAGCACAAACCGTGTTTGATCTAGAGTTCCAAATACATGTATCCCTATAGGAGAAAACAGAGTGAAACCTAAAAATGAAAACGGTTACTGCAAACGAACGGTTTAACCTAGAAGAACGAAATTTGGTGAGCCAAGTGGATTTGGTGTACTGATCATTACCTGAAAGAATCATCAAGATTGGGTGAAAAAATGTTTGCTGAGATTTCAGGCAACTCGTAGTTTTTTGGAAGCTTGGCACCCCTTTCCATGAAAGTGATTTTCGCCAGTCTCTGCTTAGGGCTACATCAACAGCAAACAAAGCATAGAGATAGAACTTGAAACTGCTTTATTGTGTCAAGTTTCAAAGAGCTAGCACAATCCCTGTTTGATTTAGAGTTCCAAATACATGTATCCCTATAGGAGAAAACAGAGTGAAACCTAAAAATGAAAAGGGTTACTGCAAACGAACGGTGTAACCTAGAAGAACGAAATTTGGTGAGCCAAGTGGTTTTGGTGTACTGATCATTACCTGAAAGAATCATCAAGATTGGGTGAAAAAATGTTTGCTGAGATTTCAGGCAACTCGTAGTTTTTTGGAAGCTTGGCAACCCCTTTCCATGAAAGTGATTTTCGCCAGTCTCTGCTTAGGGCTACATCAACAGCAAACAAAGCATAGAGATAGAACTTGAAACTGGTTTATTGTGTCAAGTTTCAAAGAGCTAGCACAAACCGTGTTTGATTTAGCGTTCCAAATACATGTATCACTATAGGAGAAAACAGAGTGAAACCTAAAAATGAAAACGTTTACTGAAAACTAACGGTTTTACCTAGAAGAACGAAATTTGGTGAGCCAAGTGGTTTTGATGTACTGATCATTACCTGAAAGAATCATCAATTTTGGGTGAAAAAATGTTTGCTGAGATTTCAGTCAACTCGTAGTTTTTTGGAAGCTTGGCAACCCCTTTCCATGAAAGTGATTTTCGCCAGTCTCTGCTTAGGGCTACATCAACAGCAAACAAAGCATAGAGATAGAATTTGAAACTGCTTTATTGTGTCAAGTTTCAAAGAGCTAGCACAAACTGTGTTTGATTTAGAGTTCCAAATACATGTATCCCTATAGGAGAAAACAGAGTGAAACCTAAAAATGAAAACGGTTACTGTAAACGAACGGTTTAACCTAGAAGAACGAAATTTGGTGAGCCAAGTGGATTTGGTGTACTGATCATTACCTGAAAGAATCATCAAGATTGGGTGAAAAAATGTTTGCTGAGATTTCAGGCAACTCGTAGTTTTTTGGAAGCTTGGCACCCCTTTCCATGAAAGTGATTTTCGCCAGTCTCTGCTTAGGGCTACATCAACAGCAAACAAACCATAGAGATAGAACTTGAAACTGCTTTTTTGTGTCAAGTTTCAAAGAGTTAGCACAAACCGTGTTTGATTTAGAGTTCCAAATACATGTATCTCTATGGGAGAAAACAGAGGGAAACCTAAAAATGAAAACGGTTACTGCAAACGAACGGTTTAACCTAGAAGAACAAAATTTGGTGAGCCAAATGGTTTTTGTGTACTGATCATTACCTGAAAGAATCATCAAGACTGGGTGAAAAAAATGTTTGCTGAGATTTCAGGAAACACGTAGTTTTTTGGAAGCTTGGCAACCCCTTTCAATGAAAGTGATTTTCGCCAGTCTCTGCTTAGGGCTACATCAACAGCAAACAAAGCATAGAGAAAGAACTTGAAACTGCTTTATTGTGTCAAGTTTCAAAGAGCTAGCACAAACCGTGTTTGATTTAGAGTTCGAAATACATGTATCCATATAGGAGAAAACAGAGTGAAAACTAAAAATTAAAACGGTTACTGCAAACGAACGGTTTAACCTAGAAGAACAAAATTTGGTGAGCCAAGTGGTTTTGGTGTACTGATCATTACCTGAAAGAATCATCAAGATTGGGTGAGAAAATGTTTGCTGAGATTTCAGGCAACTCGTAGTTTTTTGGAAGCTTGGCAACCCCTTTCCATGAAAGTGATTTTTGCCAGTCTCTGCTTAGGGCTACATCAACAGCAAACAAAGCAGAGAGATAGAACTTGAAACTGCTTTATTGTGTCAAGTTTCAAAGAGCTAGCACAAAGCGTGTTTGATTTAGAGTTCCAAATACATGTATCCCTATAGGAGAAAACAGAGTGAAACCTAAAATTGAAAACGGTTACTTCAAACAAACGGTTTAAACTAGAAGAACGAAATTTGGTGAGCTATGTGGTTTTGGTGTACTGATCATTACCTGAAAGAATTATCAAGAATGGGTGAAAAAATGTTTGCTGAGATTTCAGGCAACTCGTCGTTTTTTGGAAGCTTGGCAACCTCTTTCCATGAAAGTGATTTTCGCCAGTCTCTGCTTAGGGCTACATCAACAGCAAACAAAGCATAGAGATAGAACTTGAAACTGCTTTATTCTGTCAAGTTTCAAAGAGCTAGCACAAACCGTGTTTGATTTAGAGTTCCAAATACATGTATCCCTAGAGACAGAGTGAAACATAAAAATAAAAACGGTTACTGCAAACGAACGGTGTAACCTAGAAGAATGAAATTTGGTGAGCCAAGTGTTTTGGTGTACTGATCATTACCTGAAAGAATCATCAAGATTGGGTGAAAAAATGTTTGCTGAGATTTCAGGAAACTCGTAGTTTTTTGGAAGCTTGGTAACCCCTTTCCATGAAAGTGATTTTCGCCAGTCTCTGCTTAGGGCTACATCAACAGCAAACAAAGCATAGATATAGAACTTGAAACTGCTTTATTGTGTCAAGTTTCAAAGAGCTAGCACAAACCGTGTTTGATTTAGAGTTCCAAATACATGTATCCCTATAGGAGAAAACAGAGTGAAACCTAAAATTGAAAACGGTTACTTCAAACAAACGGTTTAAACTAGAAGAACGAAATTTGGTGAGCTATGTGGTTTTGGTGTACTGATCATTACCTGAAAGAATTATCAAGAATGGGTGAAAAATATTTGCTGAGATTTCAGGCAACTTGTCGTTTTTTGGAAGCTTGGCAACCTCTTTCCATGAAAGTGATTTTCGCCAATCTCTGCTTAGGGCTACATCAACAGCAAACAAAGCATAGAGATAGAACTTGAAACTGCTTTATTGTGTCAAGTTTCAAAGAGCTAGCACAATCCCTGTTTGATTTAGAGTTCCAAATACATGTATCCCTATAGGAGAAAACAGAGTGAAACCTAAAAATGAAAAGGGTTACTGCAAACGAAACGGTGTAACCTAGAAGAACGAATTTGGTGAGCAAAGTGGTTTTGGTGTACTGATCATTACCTGAAAGAATCATCAAGATTGGGTGAAAAAATGTTTGCTGAGATTTCAGGGCAACTCGTAGTTTTTTGGAAGCTTGGCAACCCCTTTCCATGAAAGTGATTTTCGCCAGTCTCTGCTTAGGGCTACATCAACAGCAACAAAGCATAGAGATAGAACTTTTAAACTGCTTTATTATGTCAAGTTTCAAAGAGCTAGCACAAACCGTGTTTGATTTAGAGTTCCAAATACATGTATCCCTATAGGAGAAAACAGAGTGAAACCTAAAAATGAAAACGTTTACTGCAAACGAACGGTTTAACCTAGAAGAACGAAATTTGTGAGCCAAGTGGTTTTGATGTACTGATCATTACCTGAAAGAATCATCAATTTTGGGTGAAAAAATGTTTGCTGAGATTTCAGTCAACTCGTAGTTTTTTGGAAGCTGGCAACCCTTTCCATAAAAGTGATTTTCGCCAGTCTCTGCTTAGGGCTACACCAACAGCAAACAAAGCATAGAGATAGAATTTGAAACTGCTTTATTGTGTCAAGTTTCAAAGAGCTAGCACAAAACTGTGTTTGATTTAGAGTTCCAAATACATGTATCCCTATAGTAGAAAAAAGAGTGAAACCTAAAAATGAAAACGGTTACTGCAAACGAACGGTTTAACCTAGAAGAACGAAATTGGTGAGCCAAGTGGATTTGGTGTACTGATCATTACCTGAAAGAATCATCAAAGATTGGGTGAAAAATGTTTGCTGAGATTTCAGGCAACTCGTAGTTTTTTGGAAGCTTGGCACCCCTTTCCATGAAAGTGATTTTCGCCAGTCTCTGATTAGGGCTACATCAACAGCAAACAAACCATAGAGATAGAACTTGAAACTGCTTTTTTGTGTCAAGTTTCAAAGAGCTAGCACAAACCGTGTTTGATTTAGAGTTCCAAATACATGTATCTCTATGGGAGAAAACAGAGTGAAACCTAAAAATGAAAACGGTTACTGCAAACGAACTGTTTAACCTAGAAGAACGAAATTTGGTGAGCCAAGTAGTTTTGGTGTACTGATCATTACCTGAAAGAATCATCAAGATTGGGTGAGAAAATGTTTGCTGAGATTTCAGGCAACTCGTAGTTTTTTGGAAGCTTGGCAACCCCTTTCCATGAAAGTGATTTTCGCCAGTCTCTGCATAGGGCTACATCAACAGCAAACAAACCATAGAGATAGAACTTGAAACTGCTTTATTGTGTCAAGTTTCAAAGAGCTAGCACAAACCGTGTTTTATTTAGAGTTCCAAATACATGTATCCCTATAGGAGAAAACAGAGTGAAACCTAAAATGAAAACGGTTACTTCAAACAAACGGTTTAAACTAGAAGAACGAAATTTGGTGAGCTATGTGGTTTTGGTGTACTGATCATTACCTGAAAGAATTATCAAGAATGGGTGAAAAAATGTTTGCTGAGATTTCAGGCAACTCGTAGTTTTTTGGAAGCTTGGCAACCTCTTTCCATGAAAGTGATTTTCGCCAGTCTCTGCTTAGGGCTACATCAACAGCAAACAAAGCATAGAGATAGAACTTGAAACTGCTTTATTCTGTCAAGTTTCAAAGAGCTAGCACAAACCGTGTTTGATTTAGAGTTCCAAATACATGTATCCCTATAGGAGAAAACAGAGTGAAACATAAAAATAAAAACGGTTACTGCAAACGAACGGTGTAACCTAGAAGAATGAAATTTGGTGAGCCAAGTGGTTTTGGTGTACTGATCATTACCTGAAAGAATCATCAAGATT
>NW_027524602.1:0-30235 GCF_052094955.1 Ictidomys tridecemlineatus
AATCTCAGCAAACATTTTTTCACCCAATCTTGATGATTCTTTCAGGTAATGATCAGTACACCAAAACACTTGGCTCACCAAATTTCGTTCTTCTAGGGTAAACCGTTTGTTTGCAGTAACCTTTTTCATTTTTAGGTTTCACTCTGTTTTCTCCTATAGGGATACATGTATTTGGAACTCTAAATCAAACACGGTTTGTGCTAGATCTTTGAAACTTGACACAATAAAGAAGTTTCAAGTTCTATCTCTATGCTTTGTTTGCTGTTGATGTAGCCCTAAGCAGAGACTGGCGAAAATCACTTTCATGGAAAGGGATTGCCAAGCTTCCAAAAAACTACGAGTTGCCTGAAATCTCAGCAAACATTTTTTCACCCAATCTTGATGATTCTTTCAGGTAATGATCAGGTCACCAAAACCACTTGGCTCACCAAATTTCGTTCTTCTAGGTTAAACCGTTCGTTTGCAGTAACCGTTTTCATTTTTAGGTTTCACTCTGTTTTCTCCTATTGGGATACATGTATTTAGAACTCTAAATCAAACACGGCTTGTGCTAGCTCTTTGAAACTTGACACAATAAAGCAGTTTCAACTTCTATCTCTATGGTTTGTTTGCTGTTGATGTAGCCCTAAGCAGAGACTGGCGAAAATCACTTTCATGGGAAGATGTTGCCAAGCTTCCAAAAAACTACGAGTTCCCTGAAATCTCAGCAAACATTTTTTCACCCAATCTTGATGATTCTTTCAGGTAATGATCAGTCCTTCAAAACCACTTGGCTCACCAAATTTCATTCTTCTAGGTTAAACCGTTCGTTTGCAGTAACCGTTTTCATTTTTAGGTTTCACTCTGTTTTCTCCTATAGGGATACATGTATTTGGAACTCTAAATCAAACACGGCTTGTGCTAGGTCTTTGAAACTTGACACAATAAAGCAGTTTCAAGTTCTGTCCTATGCTTTGTTTGCTGTTGATGTAGCCCTAAGCAGAGACTGGCGAAAATCCCTTTCATGGAAAAGGGTTGCCAAGCTTCCAAAAAACTACGAGTTGCCTGAAATCTCAGCAAACATTTTTTTTCCCAATCTTGATGATTCTTTCAGGTAATGATTAGTACACCAAAACCACTTGGCTCACCAAATTTCGTTCTTCTAGGTTAAACCGTTCGTTTGCAGTAACCGTTTTCATTTTTAGGTTTCACTCTGTTTTCTCCTATAGGGATACATGTATTTGGAACTCTAAATCAAACACGGTTTGTGCTAGCTCTTTGAAACTTGACACAATAAAGAAGTTTCAAGTTCTCTCTCTATGGTTTGTTTGCTGTTGATGTAGCCCTAAACAAAGACTGGCGAAAATCACTGTCATTATAAGGGGTTGCCAAGGTTCCAGAAAACTACTATTTGCCTGAAATCTCAGCAAAAATTTTTTCACCCAATCTTGATGATTCTTTCAGGTAATGATCAGTACCCCAAAACCACTTGGCTCACCAAATTTCGTTCTTCTAGGTTAAACCGTTCGTTTGCAGTAACCGTTTTCATTTTTAGGTTTCACTCTGTTTTCTCCTATAGGGATACATGTGTTTGGAACTCTAAATCCAACACGGTTTGTGCTAGCTCTTTGAAACTTGACACAATAAAGCAGTTTCTAGTTCTATCTCTATGCTTTGTTTGCTGTTGATATAGCCCTAAACAGAGACTGGCGAAAATCACTTTAATGGAAAGGGGTTGCCAAGCTTCCAAAAAACTACGAGTTGCCTGAAATCTCAGCAAACATTTTTTGACCCAATCTTGATGATTCTTTCAGGTAATGATCAGTACACCAAAACTACTTGGCTCACCAAATTTCGTTCTTCTAGGTTAAACCGTTCGTTTGCAGTAACCGTTTTCATTTTTAGGTTTCACTCTGTTTTGTCCTATAGGGATACATGTATTTGGAACTCTAAATCAAACACGGTTTGTGCTAGCTCTTTGAAACTTGACACAATAAAGCAGTTTCAACTTCTATTTCTATGCTTTGTTTGCTGTTGATGTAGCCCTAAGCAGAGTCTGGCGAAAATCACTTTCATGGAAATTGGTTGCCAAGCTTCCAAAAAACTACGAGTTGCCTGAAATCTCAGCAAACATTTTTTCACCCAATCTTGATGATTCTTTCAGGTTTTGATCAGTACACCAAAACCACTTGGCTCACCAAATTTCGTTCTTCTAGGTTAAACCGTTCGTTTGCAGTAACCGTTTTCATTTTTAGGTTTCACTCTGTTTTCTCCTATAGGGATACATGTATTTGGAACTCTAAATCAAACACGGTTTGTGCTAGCTCTTAGAAACTTGACACAATAAAGCAGTTTCAAGTTCTCTCTCTATACTTTGTTTGCTGTTGATGTAGCCCTAAGCAGAGACTGGCGAAAATCCCTTTCATGGAAAGGGGTTGCCAAGCTTCCAAAAAACTACGAGTTGCCTGAAATATCAGCAAACATTTTTTAACCCAATCTTGATGATTCTTTCAGGTAATGATCAGTACACCAACACCACTTGGCTCACCAAATTTCGTTCTTCTAGGTTAAACCGTTCGTTTGCAGTAACCGTTTTCATTTTTAGGTTTCACCCTGTTTTCTCCTATAGGGATACATGTATTTGGAACTCTAAATCAAACACGGTTTGTGCAAGCTCTTTGAAACTTGACAAAATAAAGCAGTTTCAAGTTCTATCTCTATGCTTTGTTTGCTGTTGATGTAGCCCTAAGCAGAGTCTGGCGAAAATCACTTTCATGGAAAGGGGTTGCCAAGCTTCCAATAAACGATTTGCCTGAAATCTCAGCAAACATTTTTTCACCCAATCTTGATGATTCTTTCAGGTAATGATCAGTACACCAAAACACTTGGCTCACCAAATTTCGTTCTTCTAGGGTAAACCGTTCGTTTGCAGTAACCTTTTTCATTTTTAGGTTTCACTCTGTTTTCTCCTATAGGGATACATGTATTTGGAACTCTAAATCAAACACGGTTTGTGCTAGCTCTTTGAAACTTGACACAATAAAGAAGTTTCAAGTTCTATCTCTATGCTTTGTTTGCTGTTGATGTAGCCCTAAGCAGAGACTGGCGAAAATCACTTTCATGGAAAGGGATTGCCAAGCTTCCAAAAAACTACGAGTTGCCTTAAATCTCAGCAACCATTTTTTCACCCAATCTTGATGATTCTTTCAGGTAATGATCAGTACACCAAAACCACTTGGCTCACCAAATTTCGTTCTTCTAGGTTAAACCGTTCGTTTGCAGTAACCGTTTTCATTTTTAGGTTTCACTCTGTTTTCTCCTATAGAGATACATGTATTTAGAACTCTAAATCAAACACGGCTTGTTCTAGCTCTTTGAAACTTGACACAATAAAGCAGTTTCAAGTTCTATCTCTATGGTTTGTTTGCTGTTGATGTAGCCCTAATCAGAGACTGGCGAAAATCACTTTCATGGAAAGGGGTTGCCAAGCTTCCAAAAAACTACGACTTGCCTGAAATCTCAGCAAACATTTTTTCACCCAATCTTGATGTTTCTTTCAGGTAATGATCAGTACACCAAAACCACTTGGCTCACCAAATTTCGTTTTTCTAGGTTAAACCGTTCGTTTGCAGTAACCGTTTTCATTTTTAGGTTTCACTCTGTTTTCTCCTATAGGGATACATGTATTTGGAACTCTAAATCAAACACGGCTTGTGCTAGCTCTTTGAAACTTGACACAATAAAGCAGTTTCAAGTTCTATCTCTATGATTTGTTTGCTGTTGATGTAGGCCTAAGCAGAGACTGGCGAAAATCACTTTCATGGAAAGGGGTTGCCAAGCTTCCAAAAAACTACGATTGCCTGAAATCTCAGTAAACATTTTTTCACCCAATCTTGATGATTCTTTCAGGTAATGATCAGTACACCAAAACCACTTGGCTCACCAAATTTCGTTCTTCTAGGTTAAACCGTTCGTTTAAAGTAACCGTTTTCATTTTTAGGTTTCACTCTGTTTTCTCCTATAGGGATACATGTATTTGGAACTCTAAATCAAACACGGTTTGTGCTAGCTCTTTGAAACTTGACACAATAAAGCAGTTTCAAGTTCTGTCCTATGCTTTGTTTGCTGTTGATGTAGCCCTAAGCAGAGACTGGCGAAAATCCCTTTCATGGAAAAGGGTTGCCAAGCTTCCAAAAAACTACGAGTTGCCTGAAATCTCAGCAAACATTTTTTTTCCCAATCTTGATGATTCTTTCAGGTAATTATCAGTACACCAAAACCAATTGGCTCACCAAATTTCGTTCTTCTAGGTTAAACCGTTCGTTTGCAGTAACCGTTTTCATTTTTAGGTTTCACTCTGTTTTCTCCTATAGGGATACATGTATTTGGAACTCTAAATCAAACACGGTTTGTGCTAGCTCTTTGAAACTTGACACAATAAAGAAGTTTCAAGTTCTCTCTCTATGGTTTGTTTGCTGTTGATGTAGCCCTAAACAAAGACTGGCGAAAATCACTTTCATGGAAAGGGGTTGCCAAGCTTCCAGAAAACGACTAGTTGCCTGAAATCTCAGCAAAAATTTTTTCACCCAATCTTGATGATTCTTTCAGGTAATGATCAGTACCCCAAAACCACTTGGCTGACCAAATTTCGTTCTTCTAGGTTAAACCGTTCGTTTGCAGTAACCGTTTTCAATTTTAGGTTTCACTCTGTTTTCTCCTATAGGGATACATGTATTTGGAACTCTAAATCAAACACGGTTTGTGCTAGCTCTTTGAAGCTTGACACAATAAAGCAGTTTCAAGTTCTATCTCTATGCTTTGTTTGCTGTTGATGTAGCCCTAAGCAGAGACTGGGGAAAATCACTTTCATGGAAAGGGGTTGCCAAGCTTCCAAAAAACTATGAGTTTCCTGAAATCTCAGCAAACATTTTTTCACCCAATCTTGATGATTTTTTCAGGTAATGATCAGTACACCAAAACCACTTGGCTCACCAAATTTCGTTCTTCTAGGTTAAACCGTTCGTTTGCAGTAACCGTTTTCATTTTTAGGTTCACTCAGTTTTCTCCTATAGGGATACATGTATTTGGAACTCTAAATCAAACACGGCTTGTGCTAGCTCTTTGAAACTTGACACAATAAAGCAGTTTCAAGTTCTATCTCTATGGTTTGTTTGCTGTTGATGTAGCCCTAAGCAAAGACTGGCGAAAATCACTTTAATGGAAAGGGGTTGCCAAGCTTCCAAAAAACTACGGCTTGCCTGAAATCTCAGTAAATATTTTTTCACCCAATCTTGATGATTCTTTCAGGTAATGATCAGTACACCAAAACCACTTGGATCACCAAATTTCGTTCTTCTAGGTTAAACCGTTCGTTTGCAGTAACCGTTTTCATTTATAGGTTTCACTCTGTTTTCTCCTATAGGGATACATGTATTTGGAACTCTAAATCAAACACGGTTTGTGCTAGCTCTTTGAAACTTGACACAATGAAGCAGTTTCAAGTTCTGTCTCTATGCTTTGTTTCCTGTTGATGTAGCCCTAAGCAGAGACTGGCGAAAGTCCCTTTCATGGAAAAGGGTTGCCAAGCTTCCAAAAAACTACGAGTTGCCTGAAATCTCAGCAAACATTATTTTCCAAATCTTGATGATTCTTTCAGGTAATGATCAGTACACCAAAACCACTTGGCTCACCAAATTTCATTCTTCTATGATAAACCGTTCGTTTGCAGTAACCGTTTTCATTTTTAGGTTTCACTCTGTTTTCTCCTATAGGGATACATGTATTTGGAACTCTTAATCGAACACGGTTTGTGCTAGCTCTTTGAAACTTGACACAATAAAGAAGTTTCAAGTTCTCTCTCTATGGTTTGTTTGCTGTTGATGTAGCCCGAAACAAAGACTGGCGAAAATCACTTTCATGGAAAGGGGTTGCCATCTTCCAAAAAACTACGAGTTGCCTGAAATCTCAGCAAACATTATTTTCCAAATCTTGATGATTCTTTCAGGTAATGATCAGTACCCCAAAACCACTTGGCTCACCAAATTTCGTTCTTCTAGGTTAAACCGTTCGTTTGCAGTAACCGTTTTCATTTTTAGGTTTCACCCTGTTTTCTCCTATAGGGATACGTGTATTTGGAACTCTAAATCAAACACGGTTTGTGCAAGCTCTTTGAAACTTGACACAATAAAGCAGTTTCAAGTTCTATCTCTATGCTTTGTTTGCTGTTGATGTAGCCCTAAGCAGAGTCTGGCGAAAATCACTTTCATGGAAAGGTGTTGCCAAGCTTCAAAAAAAGGAGTTGCCTGAAATCTCAGCAAATATTTTTTCACCCAATCTTGATGATTCTTTCAGGTAATGATCAGTACACCAAAACCACTTGGCTCACCAAATTTCGTTATTCTAGGTTAAACCGTTCGTTTGCAGTAACCCTTTTCATTTTTAGGTTTCACTCTGTTTTCTCCTATAGGAATACATGTATTTAGAACTCTAAATCAAACACGGCTTGTGCTAGCTCTTTGAAACTTGACACAATAAAGCAGTTTCAAGTTCTATTTCTATGGTTTGTTTGCTGTTGATGTAGCCCTAAGCAGAGACTTGCGAAAATCACTTTCATGGAAAGGGGTTGCCAAGCTTCCAAAAAACAACGACTTGCCTGAAATCTCAGAAAACATTTTTTCACCCAATCTTGATGATTCTTTCAGGTAATGATCAGTACACCAAAACCACTTGGCTCACCAAATTTCGTTCTTTTAGGTTAAACCGTTCGTTTGCAGTAACCGTTTTCATTTTTAGGTTTCACTCTGTTTTCTCCTATAGGGATACATGTATTTGCAACTCTAAATCAAACACGGCTTGTGCTAGCTTTTTGAAACTTGACACAATAAAGCAGTTTCAAGTTCTACCTTAATGGTTTGTTTGCTGTTGATGTAGCCCTAAGCAGAGACTGGCGAAAATCACTTTCATGGATAGGGTTTGCCAAGCTTCCAAAAAACTACGAATTGCCTGAAATCTCAGTAAATATTTTTTCACCCAATCCTGATGATTCTTTCAGGTAATGATCAGTACACCAAAACCACTTGGCTCACCAAATTTCGTTCTTCTAGGTTAAACCGTTCGTTTGCAGTAACCGTTTTCATTTTTAGTTTTCACTCTGTTTTCTCCTATAGGGATACATGTATTTGGAACTCTAAATCAAACACGGTTTGTGCTAGCTCTTTGAAACTTGACACAATAAAGCAGTTTCAAGTTCTATCTCTATGCTTTGTTTGCTGTTGATGTAGCCCTAAGCAGAGTCTGTCGAAAATCACTTTCATGGAAAGGGGTTGCCAAGCTTCCAATAAACGATTTGCCTGAAATCTCAGCAAACATTTTTTCACCCAATCTTGATGATTCTTTCAGGTAATGATCAGTACACCAAAACACTTGGCTCACCAAATTTCGTGCTTCTAGGGTAAACCGTTCGTTTGCAGTAACCGTTTTCATTTTTAGGTTTCATTCTGTTTTCTCCTATAGGGATACATGTATTTGGAACTCTAAATCAAACACGGTTTGTGCTAGCTCTTTGAAACTTGACACAATAAAGAAGTTTCAAGTTCTATCTCTATGCTTTGTTTGCTGTTGATGTAGCCCTAAGCAGAGACTGGCGAAAATCACTTTCATGGAAAGGGATTTCCAAGCTTCCAAAAAACTACGAGTTGCCTTAAATCTCAGCAACAATTTTTTCACCCAATCTTGATGATTCTTTCAGGTAATGATCAGTATACCAAAACCACTTGGCTCACCAAATTTCGTTCTTCTAGGTTAAACCGTTCGTTTGCAGTAACCGTTTTCATTTTTAGGTTTCACTCTGTTTTCTCCTATAGGGATACATGTATTTGGAACTCTAAATCAAACACGGTTTGTGCTAGCTCTTTGAAACTTGACACAATAAAGCAGTTTCAAGTTCTGTCCTATGCTTGGTTTGCTGTTGATGTAGCCCTAAGCAGAGACTGGCGAAAATCCCTTTCATCGAAAAGGGTTGCCAAGCTTCCAAAAAACTACGAGTTGCCTGAAATCTCAGCAAACATTTTTTTTCCCAATCTTGATGATTCTTTCAGGTAATGATCAGTACACCAAAACCAATTGGCTCACCAAATTTCGTTCTTCTAGGTTAAACCGTTCGTTTGCAGTAACAGTTTTCATTTTTAGGTTTCACTCTGTTTTCTCCTATAGGGATACATGTATTTGGAACTCTAAATCAAACACGGTTTGTGCTAGCTCTTTGAAGCTTGACACAATAAAGCAGTTTCAAGTTCTATCTCTATGCTTTGTTTGCTGTTGATGTAGCCCTAAGCAGAGACTGGCGAAAATCACTTTCATGGAAAGGGGTTGCCAAGCTTCCAAAAAACTACGAGTTGCCTGAAATCTCAGCAAACATTTTTTCACCCAATCTTGATGATTCTTTCAGGTAATGATCAGTACACCAAAACCACTTGGCTCACCAAATTTCGTTCTTCTAGGTTAAACCGTTCGTTTGCAGTAACCGTTTTCATTTTTAGGTTTCACCCTGTTTTCTCCTATAGGGATACATGTATTTGGAACACTAAATCAAACACGGTTTGTGCAAGCTCTTTGAAACTTGACACAATAAAGCAGTTTCAAGTTCTATCTCTATGCTTTGTTTGCTGTTGATGTAGCCCTAAGCAGAGACTGGCGAAAATCACTTTCATGGAAAGGGGTTGCCAAGCTTCCAAAAAACTACGAGTTGCCTGAAATCTCAGCAAACATTTTTTCACCCAATCTTGATGATTCTTTCAGGTAATGATCAGTACACCAAAACCACTTGGCTCACCAAATTTCGTTCTTCTAGGTTTAACCGTTCGTTTGCAGTAACCGTTTTCAGTTTTAGGTTTCACCCTGTTTTCTCCTATAGGGATACATGTATTTGGAACACTAAATCAAACACGGTTTGTGCAAGCTCTTTGAAACTTGACACAATAAAGCAGTTTCAAGTTCTATCTCTATGCTTTGTTTGCTGTTGATGTAGCCCTAAGCAGAGTCTGGCGAAAATCACTTTCATAGAAAGGGGTTGCCAAGCTTCCAAAAAACGAGTTGCCTGAAATCTCAGCAAACATTTTTTCACCCAATCTTGATGATTCTTTCAGGTAATGATCAGTACACCAAAACACATGGCTCACCAAATTTCGTTCTTCTAGGGTAAACCATTCGTTTGCCGTAACCGTTTTCATTTTTAGTTTTCACTCTCTTTTCTCCTATAGGGATACATGTATTTGGAACTCTAAATCAAACACGGTTTGTGCTAGCTCTTTGAAACTTGACACAATAAAGAAGTTTCAAGTTCTATCTCTATGGTTTGTTTGCTGTTGATGTAGCCCTAAGCAGAGACTGGCGAAAATCACTTTCATGGAAAGGGATTGCCAAGCTTCCAAAAAACTACGAGTTGCCTGAAATCTCAGCAAACATTTTTTCACCCAATCTTGATGATTCTTTCAGGTAATGATCAGTACACCAAAACCACTTGGCTCACCAAATTTCGTTCTTCTAGGTTAAACCGTTCGTTTGCAGTAACCGTTTTCATTTTTAGGTTTCACTCTGTTTTCTCCTATAGGAATACATGTATTTAGAACTCTAAATCAAACACGGCTTGTGCTAGCTCTTTGAAACTTGACAAAATAAAGCAGTTTCAAGTTCTATTTCTATGGTTTGTTTGCTGTTGATGTAGCCCTAAGCAGAGACTGGCGAAGATCACTTTCATGGAAAGGGGTTGCCAAGCTTCCAAAAAACAACGAATTGCCTGAAATCTCAGCAAACATTTTTTCACCCAATCTTGATGATTCTTTCAGGTAATGATCACTACACCAAAACCACTTGGCTCACCAAATTTCGTTCTTCTAGGTTAAACCGTTCGTTTGCAGTAACCGTTTTCATTTTTAGTTTTCACTCTGTTTTCTCCTATAGGGATACATGTATTTGCAACTCTAAATCAAACACGGCTTGTGCTAGCTCCTTGAAACTTGACACAATAAAGCAGTTTCAAGTTCTACCTTAATGGTTTGTTTGCTGTTGATGTAGCCCTAAGCAGAGACTGGCGAAAATCACTTTCATGGAAAGGGTTTGCCAAGCTTCCAAAAAACTACGAATTGCCTGAAATCTCAGTAAATATTTTTTCACCCAATCTTGATGATTCTTTCAGGTAATGATCAGTACACCAAAACCACTTGGCTCACCAAATTTCGTTCTTCTAGGTTAAACCGTTCGTTTGCAGTAACCGTTTTCCTTTTTAGGTTTCACTCTGTTTTCTCCTATAGGGATACATGTATTTGGAACTCTAAATCAAACACGGCTTGTGCTAGCTCTTTGAAACTTGACACAATAAAGCAGTTTCAAGTTCTGTCTCTATGCTTTGTTTGCTGTTGATGTAGCCCTAAGCAGAGGACTGGCGAAAATCCCTTTCATGGAAAAGGGTTGCCAAGCTTCCAAAAAACTATGAGTTGCCTGAAATCTCAGCAAACATTTTTTTTCCCAATCTTGATGATTCTTTCAGGTAATGATCAGTACACCAAAACCACTTGGCTCACCAAATTTCGTTCTTCTAGGTTAAACCGTTCGTTTGCAGTAACCGTTTTCATTTTTAGGTTTCACCCTGTTTTTCCTATAGGGATACATGTATTTGGAACTCTAAATCAAACACGGTTTGTGCTAGCTCTTTGAAACTTGACACAATAAAGCAGTTTCAAGTTCTCTCTCTATGGTTTGTTTGCTGTTGATGTAGCCCTAATCAGAGATTGGCGAAAATCACTTTTATGTAAAGGGGTTGCCAAGCTTCCAGAAAACTACGAGTTGCCTGAAATCTAAGCAAACATTTTTTCACCCAATCTTGATGATTCTTTCAGGTAATGATCAGTACACCAAATCCACTTGGCTCAACAAATTTCGTTCTTCTAGGTTAAACCGCTCGTTTGCAGTAACCGTTTTCATTTTTAGGTTTCACTCTGTTTTCTTTTATAGGGATACATGTATTTGGAACTCTAAATCTAACACGGTTTGTGCTAGCTCTTTGAAACTTGACACAATAAAGCAGTTTCAAGTTCTATCTCTATGCTTTGTTTGCTGTTGATGTAGCCCTAAGCAGAGACTGGCGAAAATCACTTTAATGGAAAGGGTTGCCAAGCTTCCAAAAAACTACGAGTTGCCTCAAATCTCAGCAAACATTTTTTCACCCAATCTTGATGATTCTTTCAGGTAATGATCAGTACACCAAAACCACTTGGCTCACCAAATTTCGTTCTTCTAGGTTAACCGTTCGTTTGCAGTAACCGTTTTCATTTTTAGGTTTCACTCTGTTTTCTCCTATAGGGATACATGTATTTAAAACTCTAAATCAAACACGGTTTGTGCTAGCTCTTTGAAACTTGACACAATAAAGAAGTTTCAAGTTCTATCTCTATGCTTTGTTTGCTGTTGATGTAGCCGTAAGCAGAGACTGGCGAAAATCACTTTCATGGAAAGGGATTGCCAAGCTTCCAAGAAACTACGAGTTGCCTGAAATCTCAGCAAACATTTTTTCACCCAATCTTGATGATTCTTTCAGGTAATGATCAGTACACCAAAACCACTTGGCTCACCAAATTTCGTGCTTCTAGGGTAAACCGTTCGTTTGCAGTAACCGTTTTCATTTTTAGGTTTCATTCTGTTTTCTCCTATAGGGATACATGTATTTGGAACTCTAAATCAAACACGGCTTGTGCTAGCTCTTTGAAACTTGACACAATAAAGCAGTTTCAAGTTCTGTCTCTATGCTTTGTTTGCTGTTGATGTAGCCCTAAGCAGAGACTGGCGAAAATCCCTTTCATGGAAAAGGGTTGCCAAGCTTCCAAAAAACTATGAGTTGCCTGAAATCTCAGCAAACATTTTTTTTCCCAATCTTGATGATTCTTTCAGGTAATGATCAGTACACCAAAACCACTTGGCTCACCAAATTTCGTTCTTCTAGGTTAAACCGTTCGTTTGCAGTAACCGTTTTCATTTTTAGGTTTCACCCTGTTTTTCCTATAGGGATACATGTATTTGGAACTCTAAATCAAACACGGTTTGTGCTAGCTCTTTGAAACTTGACACAATAAAGCCGTTTCAAGTTCTCTCTCTATGGTTTGTTTGCTGTTGATGTAGCCCTAATCAGAGATTGGCGAAAATCACTTTTATGTAAAGGGGTTGCCAAGCTTCCAGAAAACTACGAGTTGCCTGAAATCTAAGCAAACATTTTTTCACCCAATCTTGATGATTCTTTCAGGTAATGATCAGTACACCAAATCCACTTGGCTCAACAAATTTCGTTCTTCTAGGTTAAACCGCTCGTTTGCAGTAACCGTTTTCATTTTTAGGTTTCACTCTGTTTTCTTTTATAGGGATACATGTATTTGGAACTCTAAATCTAACACGGTTTGTGCTAGCTCTTTGAAACTTGACACAATAAAGCAGTTTCAAGTTCTATCTCTATGCTTTGTTTGCTGTTGATGTAGCCCTAAGCAGAGACTGGCGAAAATCACTTTAATGGAAAGGGTTGCCAAGCTTCCAAAAAACTACGAGTTGCCTCAAATCTCAGCAAACATTTTTTCACCCAATCTTGATGATTCTTTCAGGTAATGATCAGTACACCAAAACCACTTGGCTCACCAAATTTCGTTCTTCTAGGTTAACCGTTCGTTTGCAGTAACCGTTTTCATTTTTAGGTTTCACTCTGTTTTCTCCTATAGGGATACATGTATTTAAAACTCTAAATCAAACACGGTTTGTGCTAGCTCTTTGAAACTTGACACAATAAAGAAGTTTCAAGTTCTATCTCTATGCTTTGTTTGCTGTTGATGTAGCCGTAAGCAGAGACTGGCGAAAATCACTTTCATGGAAAGGGATTGCCAAGCTTCCAAGAAACTACGAGTTGCCTGAAATCTCAGCAAACATTTTTTCACCCAATCCTGATGATTCTTTCAGGTAATGATCAGTACACCAAAACCACTTGGCTCACCAAATTTCGTGCTTCTAGGGTAAACCGTTCGTTTGCAGTAACCGTTTTCATTTTTAGGTTTCATTCTGTTTTCTCCTATAGGGATACATGTATTTGGAACTCTAAATCAAACACGGTTTGTGCTAGCTCTTTGAAACTTGACACAATAAAGCAGTTTCAAGTTCTATCTCTATGCTTTGTTTGCTGTTGATGTAGCCCTAAGCAGAGTCTGGCGAAAATCACTTTCATAGAAAGGGGTTGCCAAGCTTCCAAAAAACGAGTTGCCTGAAATCTCAGCAAACATTTTTTCACCCAATCTTGATGATTCTTTCAGGTAATGATCAGTACACCAAAACACATGGCTCACCAAATTTCGTTCTTCTAGGGTAAACCATTCGTTTGCCGTAACCGTTTTCATTTTTAGTTTTCACTCTGTTTTCTCCTATAGGGATACATGTATTTGGAACTCTAAATCAAACACGGTTTGTGCTAGCTCTTTGAAACTTGACACAATAAAGCAGTTTCAAGTTCTCTCTCTATGGTTTGTTTGCTGTTGATGTAGCCCTAATCAGAGATTGGCGAAAATCACTTTTATGTAAAGGGGTTGCCAAGCTTCCAGAAAACTACGAGTTGCCTGAAATCTAAGCAAACATTTTTTCACCCAATCTTGATGATTCTTTCAGGTAATGATCAGTACACCAAATCCACTTGGCTCAACAAATTTCGTTCTTCTAGGTTAAACCGCTCGTTTGCAGTAACCGTTTTCATTTTTAGGTTTCACTCTGTTTTCTTTTATAGGGATACATGTATTTGGAACTCTAAATCTAACACGGTTTGTGCTAGCTCTTTGAAACTTGACACAATAAAGCAGTTTCAAGTTCTATCTCTATGCTTTGTTTGCTGTTGATGTAGCCCTAAGCAGAGACTGGCGAAAATCACTTTAATGGAAAGGGTTGCCAAGCTTCCAAAAAACTACGAGTTGCCTCAAATCTCAGCAAACATTTTTTCACCCAATCTTGATGATTCTTTCAGGTAATGATCAGTACACCAAAACCACTTGGCTCACCAAATTTCGTTCTTCTAGGTTAACCGTTCGTTTGCAGTAACCGTTTTCATTTTTAGGTTTCACTCTGTTTTCTCCTATAGGGATACATGTATTTAAAACTCTAAATCAAACACGGTTTGTGCTAGCTCTTTGAAACTTGACACAATAAAGAAGTTTCAAGTTCTATCTCTATGCTTTGTTTGCTGTTGATGTAGCCGTAAGCAGAGACTGGCGAAAATCACTTTCATGGAAAGGAATTGCCAAGCTTCCAAGAAACTACGAGTTGCCTGAATTCTCAGCAAACATTTTTTCACCCAATCTTGATGATTCTTTCAGGTAATGATCAGTACACCAAAACCACTTGGCTCACCAAATTTCGTTCTTCTAGGTTAAACCGTTCGTTTGCAGTAACCGTTTTCATTTTTAGGTTTCACTCTGTTTTCTCCTATAGGGATACATGTATTTGGAACTCTAAATCAAACACAGCTTGTGCTAGCTCTTTGAAACTTGACACAATAAAGCAGTTTCAAGTTCTATCTCTATGCTTTGTTTGCTGTTGATGTAGCCCTAAGCAGAGACTGGCGAAAATCACTTTCATGGAAAGGGGTTGCCAAGCTTCCAAAAAACTACGAGTTGCCTGAAATCTCAGCAAACATTTTTTCACCCAATCTTGATGATTCTTTCAGGTAATGATCAGTACACCAAAACCACTTGGCTCACCAAATTTCGTTCATCTAGTTTAAACCATTCGTTTGCAGTAACCGTTTTCATTTTTAGGTTTCACTCTGTTTTCTCCTATAGGGATACATGTATTTGGAACTCTAAATCAAACACGGTTTGTGCTAGCTCTTTGAAACTTGACACAATAAAGCAGTTTCAAGTTCTGTCCTATGCTTTGTTTGCTGTTGATGTAGCCCTAAGCAGAGACTGGCGAAAATCCCTTTCATCAAAAAAGGGTTGCCAAGCTTCCAAAAAACTACGAGTTGCCTGAAATCTCAGCAAACATTTTTTTTCCCAATCTTGATGATTCTTTCAGGTAATGATCAGTACACCAAAACCAATTGGCTCACCAAATTTCGTTCTTCTAGGTTAAACCGTTCGTTTGCAGTAACCGTTTTCATTTTTAGGTTTCACTCTGTTTTCTCCTATAGGGATACATGTATTTGGAACTCTAAATCAAACACGGTTTGTGCTAGCTCTTTGAAGCTTGACACAATAAAGCAGTTTCAAGTTCTATCTCTATGCGTTGTTTGCTGTTGATGTAGCCCTAAGCAGAGACTGGCGAAAATCACTTTCATGGAAAGGGGTTGCCAAGCTTCCAAAAAACTACGAGTTGCCTGAAATCTCAGCAAACATTTTTTCACCCAATCTTGATGATTCTTTCAGGTAATGATCAGTACACCAAAACCACTTGGCTCACCAAATTTCGTTCTTCTAGGTTAAACCGTTCGTTTGCAGTAACCGTTTTCATTTTTAGGTTTCACCCTGTTTTCTCCTATAGGGATACATGTATTTGGAACACTAAATCAAACACGGTTTGTGCAAGCTCTTTGAAACTTGACACAATAAAGCAGTTTCAAGTTCTATCTCTATGCTTTGTTTGCTGTTGATGTAGCCCTAAGCAGAGTCTGGCGAAAATCACTTTCATAGAAAGGGGTTGCCAAGCTTCCAAAAAACGAGTTGCCTGAAATCTCAGCAAACATTTTTTCACCCAATCTTGATGATTCTTTCAGGTAATGATCAGTACACCAAAACACATGGCTCACCAAATTTCGTTCTTCTAGGGTAAACCATTCGTTTGCCGTAACCGTTTTCATTTTTAGTTTTCACTCTGTTTTCTCCTATAGGGATACATGTATTTGGAACTCTAAATCAAACACGGTTTGTGCTAGCTCTTTGAAACTTGACACAATAAAGAAGTTTCAAGTTCTATCTCTATGCTTTGTTTGCTGTTGATGTAGCCCTAAGCAGAGACTGGCGAAAATCACTTTCATGGAAAGGGATTGCCAAGCTTCCAAAAAACTACGATTTGCCTGAAATCTCAGCAAACATTTTTTCACCCAATCTTGATGATTCTTTCAGGTAATGATCAGTACACCAAAACCACTTGGCTCACCAAATTTCGTTCTTCTAGGTTAAACCGTTCGTTTGCAGTAACCGTTTTCATTTTTAGGTTTCACTCTGTTTTCTCCTATAGGAATACATGTATTTAGAACTCTAAATCAAACACGGCTTGTGCTAGCTCTTTGAAACTTGACACAATAAAGCAGTTTCAAGTTCTATTTCTATGGTTTGTTTGCTGTTGATGTAGCCCTAAGTAGAGACTGGCGAAGATCACTTTCATGGAAAGGGGTTGCCAAGCTTCCAAAAAACAACGACTTGCCTGAAATATCAGCAAACTTTTTTTCACCCAATCTTGATGATTCTTTCAGGTAATGATCACTACACCAAAACCACTTGGCTCACCAAATTTCGTTCTTCTAGGTTAAACCGTTCGTTTGCAGTAACCGTTTACATTTTTAGGTTTCACTCTGTTTTCTCCTATAGGGATACATGTATTTGCAACTCTAAATCAAACATGGCTTGTGCTAGCTCCTTGAAACTTGACACAATAAAGCAGTTTCAAGTTCTACCTTAATGGTTTGTTTGCTGTTGATGTAGCCCTAAGCAGAGACTGGCGAAAATCACTTTCATGGAAAGGGTTTGCCAAGCTTCCAAAAAACTACGAATTGCCTGAAATCTCAGTAAATATTTTTTCACCCAATCTTGATGATTATTTCAGGTAATGATCAGTACACCAAAACCACTTGGCTCACCAAATTTCGTTCTTCTAGGTTAAACCGTTCGTTTGCAGTAACCGTTTTCCTTTTTAGGTTTCACTCTGTTTTCTCCTATAGGGATACATGTATTTGGAACTCTAAATCAAACACGGCTTGTGCTAGCTCTTTGAAACTTGACACAATAAAGCAGTTTCAAGTTCTGTCTCTATGCTTTGTTTGCTGTTGATGTAGCCCTAAGCAGAGACTGGCGAAAATCCCTTTCATGGAAAAGGGTTGCCAAGCTTCCAAAAAACTATGAGTTGCCTGAAATCTCAGCAAACATTTTTTTTCCCAATCTTGATGATTCTTTCAGGTAATGATCAGTACACCAAAACCACTTGGCTCACCAAATTTCGTTCTTCTAGGTTAAACCGTTCGTTTGCAGTAACCGTTTTCATTTTTAGGTTTCACCCTGTTTCTCCTATAGGGATACATGTATTTGGAACACTAAATCAAACACGGTTTGTGCAACCTCTTTGAAACTTGACACAATAAAGCAGTTTCAAGTTCTATCTCTATGCTTTGTTTGCTGTTGATGTAGCCCTAAGCAGAGTCTGGCGAAAATCACTTTCATAGAAAGGGGTTGCCAAGCTTCCAAAAAACGAGTTGCCTGAAATCTCAGCAAACATTTTTTCACCCAATCTTGATGATTCTTTCAGGTAATGATCAGTACACCAAAACACATGGCTCACCAAATTTCGTTCTTCTAGGGTAAACCATTCGTTTGCCGTAACCGTTTTCATTTTTAGTTTTCACTCTGTTTTCTCCTATAGGGATACATGTATTTGGAACTCTAAATCAAACACGGTTTGTGCTAGCTCTTTGAAACTTGACACAATAAAGAAGTTTCAAGTTCTATCTCTATGGTTTGTTTGCTGTTGATGTAGCCCTAAGCAGAGACTGGCGAAAATCACTTTCATGGAAAGGGATTGCCAAGCTTCCAAAAAACTACGAGTTGCCTGAAATCTCAGCAAACATTTTTTCACCCAATCTTGATGATTCTTTCAGGTAATGATCAGTACACCAAAACCACTTGGCTCACCAAATTTCGTTCTTCTAGGTTAAACCGTTCGTTTGCAGTAACCGTTTTCCTTTTTAGGTTTCACTCTGTTTTCTCCTATAGGGATACATGTATTTGGAACTCTAAATCAAACACGGCTTGTGCTAGCTCTTTGAAACTTGACACAATAAAGCAGTTTCAAGTTCTGTCTCTATGCTTTGTTTGCTGTTGATGTAGCCCTAAGCAGAGACTGGCGAAAATCCCTTTCATGGAAAAGGGTTGCCAAGCTTCCAAAAAACTATGAGTTGCCTGAAATCTCAGCAAACATTTTTTTTCCCAATCTTGATGATTCTTTCAGGTAATGATCAGTACACCAAAACCACTTGGCTCACCAAATTTCGTTCTTCTAGGTTAAACCGTTCGTTTGCAGTAACCGTTTTCATTTTTAGGTTTCACCCTGTTTTTCCTATAGGGATACATGTATTTGGAACTCTAAATCAAACACGGTTTGTGCTAGCTCTTTGAAACTTGACACAATAAAGCAGTTTCAAGTTCTCTCTCTATGGTTTGTTTGCTGTTGATGTAGCCCTAATCAGAGATTGGCGAAAATCACTTTTATGTAAAGGGGTTGCCAAGCTTCCAGAAAACTACGAGTTGCCTGAAATCTAAGCAAACATTTTTTCACCCAATCTTGATGATTCTTTCAGGTAATGATCAGTACACCAAATCCACTTGGCTCACCAAATTTCGTTCTTCTAGGTTAAACCGCTCGTTTGCAGTAACCGTTTTCATTTTTAGGTTTCACTCTGTTTTCTTTTATAGGGATACATGTATTTGGAACTCTAAATCTAACACGGTTTGTGCTAGCTCTTTGAAACTTGACACAATAAAGCAGTTTCAAGTTCTATCTCTATGCTTTGTTTGCTGTTGATGTAGCCCTAAGCAGAGACTGGCGAAAATCACTTTAATGGAAAGGGTTGCCAAGCTTCCAAAAAACTACGAGTTGCCTCAAATCTCAGCAAACATTTTTTCACCCAATCTTGATGATTCTTTCAGGTAATGATCAGTACACCAAAACCACTTGGCTCACCAAATTTCGTTCTTCTAGGTTAACCGTTCGTTTGCAGTAACCGTTTTCATTTTTAGGTTTCACTCTGTTTTCTCCTATAGGGATACATGTATTTAAAACTCTAAATCAAACACGGTTTGTGCTAGCTCTTTGAAACTTGACACAATAAAGAAGTTTCAAGTTCTATCTCTATGCTTTGTTTGCTGTTGATGTAGCCGTAAGCAGAGACTGGCGAAAATCACTTTCATGGAAAGGGATTGCCAAGCTTCCAAGAAACTACGAGTTGCCTGAAATCTCAGCAAACATTTTTTCACCCAATCTTGATGATTCTTTCAGGTAATGATCAGTACACCAAAACCACTTGGCTCACCAAATTTCGTTCTTCTAGGTTTAACCGTTCGTTTGCAGTAACCGTTTTCAGTTTTAGGTTTCACCCTGTTTTCTCCTATAGGGATACATGTATTTGGAACACTAAATCAAACACGGTTTGTGCAAGCTCTTTGAAACTTGACACAATAAAGCAGTTTCAAGTTCTATCTCTATGCTTTGTTTGCTGTTGATGTAGCCCTAAGCAGAGTCTGGCGAAAATCACTTTCATAGAAAGGGGTTGCCAAGCTTCCAAAAAACGAGTTGCCTGAAATCTCAGCAAACATTTTTTCACCCAATCTTGATGATTCTTTCAGGTAATGATCAGTACACCAAAACACATGGCTCACCAAATTTCGTTCTTCTAGGGTAAACCATTCGTTTGCCGTAACCGTTTTCATTTTTAGTTTTCACTCTGTTTTCTCCTATAGGGATACATGTATTTGGAACTCTAAATCAAATACGGTTTGTGCTAGCTCTTTGAAACTTGACACAATAAAGAAGTTTCAAGTTCTATCTCTATGGTTTGTTTGCTGTTGATGTAGCCCTAAGCAGAGACTGGCGAAAATCACTTTCATGGAAAGGGATTGCCAAGCTTCCAAAAAACTACGAGTTGCCTGAAATCTCAGCAAACATTTTTTCACCCAATCTTGATGATTCTTTCAGGTAATGATCAGTACACCAAAACCACTTGGCTCACCAAATTTCGTTCTTCTAGGTTAAACCGTTCGTTTGCAGTAACCGTTTTCATTTTTAGGTTTCACTCTGTTTTCTCCTATAGGAATACATGTATTTAGAACTCTAAATCAAACACGGCTTGTGCTAGCTCTTTGAAACTTGACACAATAAAGCAGTTTCAAGTTCTATTTCTATGGTTTGTTTGCTGTTGATGTAGCCCTAAGTAGAGACTGGCGAAGATCACTTTCATGGAAAGGGGTTGCCAAGCTTCCAAAAAACAACGACTTGCCTGAAATCTCAGCAAACATTTTTTCACCCAATCTTGATGATTCTTTCAGGTAATGATCAGTACACCAAAACCACTTGGCTCACCAAATTTCGTTCTTCTAGGTTAAACCGTTCGTTTGCAGTAACCGTTTTCATTTTTAGTTTTCACTCTGTTTTCTCCTATAGGGATACATGTATTTGCAACTCTAAATCAAACACGGCTTGTGCTAGCTCCTTGAAACTTGACACAATAAAGCAGTTTTAAGTTCTACCTTAATGGTTTGTTTGCTGTTGATGTAGCCCTAAGCAGAGACTGGCGAAAATCACTTTCATGGAAAGGGTTTGCCAAGCTTCCAAAAAACTACGAATTGCCTGAAATCTCAGTAAATATTTTTTCACCCAATCTTGATGATTATTTCAGGTAATGATCAGTACACCAAAACCACTTGGCTCACCAAATTTCGTTCTTCTAGGTTAAACCGTTCGTTTACAGTAACCGTTTTCCTTTTTAGGTTTCACTCTGTTTTCTCCTATAGGGATACATGTATTTGGAACTCTAAATCAAACACGGCTTCTGCTAGCTCTTTGAAACTTGACACAATAAAGCAGTTTCAAGTTCTGTCTCTATGCTTTGTTTGCTGTTGATGTAGCCCTAAGCAGAGACTGGCGAAAATCCCTTTCATGGAAAAGGGTTGCCAAGCTTCCAAAAAACTATGAGTTGCCTGAAATCTCAGCAAACATTTTTTTTCCCAATCTTGATGATTCTTTCAGGTAATGATCAGTACACCAAAACCACTTGGCTCACCAAATTTCGTTCTTCTAGGTTAAACCGTTCGTTTGCAGTAACCGTTTTCATTTTTAGGTTTCACCCTGTTTTTCCTATAGGGATACATGTATTTGGAACTCTAAATCAAACACGGTTTGTGCTAGCTCTTTGAAACTTGACACAATAAAGCAGTTTCAAGTTCTCTCTCTATGGTTTGTTTGCTGTTGATGTAGCCCTAATCAGAGATTGGCGAAAATCACTTTTATGTAAAGGGGTTGCCAAGCTTCCAGAAAACTACGAGTTGCCTGAAATCTAAGCAAACATTTTTTCACCCAATCTTGATGATTCTTTCAGGTAATGATCAGTACACCAAATCCACTTGGCTCAACAAATTTCGTTCTTCTAGGTTAAACCGCTCGTTTGCAGTAACCGTTTTCATTTTTAGGTTTCACTCTGTTTTCTTTTATAGGGATACATGTATTTGGAACTCTAAATCTAACACGGTTTGTGCTAGCTCTTTGAAACTTGACACAATAAAGCAGTTTCAAGTTCTATCTCTATGCTTTGTTTGCTGTTGATGTAGCCCTAAGCAGAGACTGGCGAAAATCACTTTAATGGAAAGGGTTGCCAAGCTTCCAAAAAACTACGAGTTGCCTCAAATCTCAGCAAACATTTTTTCACCCAATCTTGATGATTCTTTCAGGTAATGATCAGTACACCAAAACCACTTGGCTCACCAAATTTCGTTCTTCTAGGTTAACCGTTCGTTTGCAGTAACCGTTTTCATTTTTAGGTTTCACTCTGTTTTCTCCTACAGGGATACATGTATTTAAAACTCTAAATCAAACACGGTTTGTGCTAGCTCTTTGAAACTTGACACAATAAAGAAGTTTCAAGTTCTATCTCTATGCTTTGTTTGCTGTTGATGTAGCCGTAAGCAGAGACTGGCGAAAATCACTTTCATGGAAAGGGATTGCCAAGCTTCCAAGAAACTACGAGTTGCCTGAAATCTCAGCAAACATTTTTTCACCCAATCTTGATGATTCTTTCAGGTAATGATCAGTACACCAAAACCACTTGGCTCACCAAATTTCGTTCTTCTAGGTTAAACCGTTCGTTTGCAGTAACCGTTTTCATTTTTAGGTTTCACTCTGTTTTCTCCTATAGGGATACATGTATTTGGAACTCTAAATCAAACACAGCTTGTGCTAGCTCTTTGAAACTTGACACAATAAAGCAGTTTCAAGTTCTATCTCTATGCTTTGTTTGCTGTTGATGTAGCCCTAAGCAGAGACTGGCGAAAATCACTTTCATGGAAAGGGGTTGCCAAGCTTCCAAAAAACTACGACTTGCCTGAAATCTCAGCAAACATTTTTTCACCCAATCTTGATGATTCTTTCAGGTAATGATCAGTACACCAAAACCACTTGGCTCACCAAATTTCGTTCATCTAGTTTAAACCATTCGTTTGCAGTAACCGTTTTCATTTTTAGGTTTCACTCTGTTTTCTCCTATAGGGATACATGTATTTGGAACTCTAAATCAAACACGGTTTGTGCTAGCTCTTTGAAACTTGACACAATAAAGCAGTTTCAAGTTCTATCTCTATGGTTTGTTTCCTGTTGATGTAGCCCTAAGCAGCGACTGGCGAAAATCACTTACATTTAAAGGGGTTGCAAGCTTCCAAAAAAACTACGACTTGCCTGAAATCTCAGCAAACATTTTTCACCCATTCTTGATGATTCTTTCAGGTAATGATCAGTACACCAAAACCACTTGGCTCACCAAATTTCGTTCTTCTAGGGTAAACCGTTCTTTTACAGTAACCGTTTTCATTTTTAGGTTTCTCTCTGTTTTCTCCTATAGGGATATATGTATTTGGAACTCTAAATCAAACACGGTTTGTGCTAGCTCTTTGAAACTTGACACAATAAAGCAGTTTCAAGTTCTCTCTCTATGGTTTGTTTGCTGTTGATGTAGCCCTAATCAGAGACTGGCGAAAATCACTTTCATGGAAAGGGGTTGCCAAGCTTCCAAAAAACTACGAGTTGCCTGAAATCTCAGCAAACATTTTTTCACCCAATCTTGATGATTCTCTCAGGTAATGATCAGTACACCAAAACCACTTGGCTCACCAAATTTCGTTCTTCTAGGTTAAACCGTTCGTTTGCAGTAAACGTTTTCATTTTTAGGTTTCCCTCTGTTTTCTCCTATAGGGATACATGTATTTGGAACTCTAAATCAAACACGGTTTGTGCTAGCTCTTTGAAACTTGACACAATAAAGCAGTTTCAAGTTCTCTCTCTATGCTTTGTTTGCTGTTGATGTAGCCCTAAGCAGAGACTGGCGAAAATCACTTTCATGGAAAGGGGTGGCCAAGCTTCCAAAAAACTACGAGTTGCCTCAAATCTCAGCAAACATTTTTTCACCCAATCTTGATGATTCTTTCAGGTAATGATCAGTACACCAAAACCACTTGGCTCACCGAATTTCGTTCTTCTAGGGTAAACCGTTCGTTTGCAGTAACCGTTTTCATTTTTAGGTTTCACTCTGTTTTCTCCTATAGGGATACATGTATTTGGAACTCTAAATCAAACACGGTTTGTGCTAGCTCTTTGAAACTTGAAACAAAAAAGAAGTTTTAAGTTCTATCTCTATGCTTTTTTTGCTGTTGATGTAGCCCTAAGCAGAGACTGGCGAAAATCACTTTCATGGAAAGGGATTGCCAAGCTTCCAAAAAACTACGAGTTGCCTGAAATCTCAGCAAACATTTTTTCACCCAATCTTGATGATTCTTTCAGGTAATGATCACTACACCAAAACCACTTGGCTCACCAAATTTCGTTCTTCTAGGTTAAACCGTTCGTTTGCAGTAACCGTTTTCATTTTTAGGTTTCACTCTGTTTTCTCCTATAGGGATACATGTATTTGGAACTCTAAATCAAACACAGCTTGTGCTAGCTCTTTGAAACTTGACACAATAAAGCAGTTTCAAGTTCTATCTCTATGGTTTGTTTGCTGTTGATGTAGCCCTTAGCAGAGACTGGCGAAAATCACTTTCATGGAAAGGGGTTGCCAAGCTTCCAAAAAACTACGACTTGCCTGAAATCTCAGCAAACATTTTTTCACCCAATCTTGATGATTCTTTCAGGTAATGATCAGTACACCAAAACCACTTGGCTCACCAAATTTCGTTCTTCTAGGTTAAACCGTTCGTTTGCAGTAACCGTTTTCATTTTTAGGTTTCACTCTGTTTTCTCCTATAGGGATACATGTATTTGGAACTCTAAATCAAAAACGGCTTGTGCTAGCTCTTTGAAACTTGACACAATAAAGCAGTTTCAAGTTCTATCTCTATTGTTTGTTTGCTGTTGATGTAGCCCTAAGCAGAGACTGGCGAAAATCACTTTCATTTAAAGGGTTTGCCAAGCTTCCAAAAAACTACGACTTGCCTGAAATCTCAGCAAACATTTTTTCATCCAATATTGATGATTCTTTCAAATAATGATCAGTACACTAAAACCACTTGGCTCACCAAATTTCGTTCTTCTAGGTTAAACCGTTCGTTTGCAGTAACCGTTTTCATTTTTAGGTTTCACCCTGTTTTTCCTATAGGGATACATGTATTTGGAACTCTAAATCAAACACGGTTTGTGCTAGCTCTTTGAAACTTGACACAATAAAGCAGTTTCAAGTTCTCTCTCTATGGTTTGTTTGCTGTTGATGTAGCCCTAATCAGAGATTGGCGAAAATCACTTTTATGTAAAGGGGTTGCCAAGCTTCCAGAAAACTACGAGTTGCCTGAAATCTAAGCAAACATTTTTTCACCCAATCTTGATGATTCTTTCAGGTAATGATCAGTACACCAAATCCACTTGGCTCAACAAATTTCGTTCTTCTAGGTTAAACCGCTCGTTTGCAGTAACCGTTTTCATTTTTAGGTTTCACTCTGTTTTCTTTTATAGGGATACATGTATTTGGAACTCTAAATCTAACACGGTTTGTGCTAGCTCTTTGAAACTTGACACAATAAAGCAGTTTCAAGTTCTATCTCTATGCTTTGTTTGCTGTTGATGTAGCCCTAAGCAGAGACTGGCGAAAATCACTTTAATGGAAAGGGTTGCCAAGCTTCCAAAAAACTACGAGTTGCCTCAAATCTCAGCAAACATTTTTTCACCCAATCTTGATGATTCTTTCAGGTAATGATCAGTACACCAAAACCACTTGGCTCACCAAATTTCGTTCTTCTAGGTTAACCGTTCGTTTGCAGTAACCGTTTTCATTTTTAGGTTTCACTCTGTTTTCTCCTACAGGGATACATGTATTTAAAACTCTAAATCAAACACGGTTTGTGCTAGCTCTTTGAAACTTGACACAATAAAGAAGTTTCAAGTTCTATCTCTATGCTTTGTTTGCTGTTGATGTAGCCGTAAGCAGAGACTGGCGAAAATCACTTTCATGGAAAGGGATTGCCAAGCTTCCAAGAAACTACGAGTTGCCTGAAATCTCAGCAAACATTTTTTCACCCAATCTTGATGATTCTTTCAGGTAATGATCAGTACACCAAAACCACTTGGCTCACCAAATTTCGTTCTTCTAGGTTAAACCGTTCGTTTGCAGTAACCGTTTTCATTTTTAGGTTTCACTCTGTTTTCTCCTATAGGGATACATGTATTTGGAACTCTAAATCAAACACAGCTTGTGCTAGCTCTTTGAAACTTGACACAATAAAGCAGTTTCAAGTTCTATCTCTATGCTTTGTTTGCTGTTGATGTAGCCCTAAGCAGAGACTGGCGAAAATCACTTTCATAAAAAGGGGTTGCCAAGCTTCCAAAAAACTACGACTTGCCTGAAATCTCAGCAAACATTTTTTCACCCAATCTTGATGATTCTTTCAGGTAATGATCAGTACACCAAAACCACTTGGCTCACCAAATTTCGTTCATCTAGTTTAAACCATTCGTTTGCAGTAACCGTTTTCATTTTTAGGTTTCACTCTGTTTTCTCCTATAGGGATACATGTATTTGGAACTCTAAATCAAACACGGTTTGTGCTAGCTCTTTGAAACTTGACACAATAAAGCAGTTTCAAGTTCTATCTCTATGGTTTGTTTCCTGTTGATGTAGCCCTAAGCAGCGACTGGCGAAAATCACTTACATTTAAAGGGGTTGCCAAGCTTCCAAAAAAACTACGACTTGCCTGAAATCTCAGCAAACATTTTTCACCCATTCTTGATGATTCTTTCAGGTAATGATCAGTACACCAAAACCACTTGGCTCACCAAATTTCGTTCTTCTAGGGTAAACCGTTCTTTTACAGTAACCGTTTTCATTTTTAGGTTTCTCTCTGTTTTCTCCTATAGGGATATATGTATTTGGAACTCTAAATCAAACACGGTTTGTGCTAGCTCTTTGAAACTTGACACAATAAAGCAGTTTCAAGTTCTCTCTCTATGGTTTGTTTGCTGTTGATGTAGCCCTAATCAGAGACTGGCGAAAATCACTTTCATGGAAAGGGGTTGCCAAGCTTCCAAAAAACTACGAGTTGCCTGAAATCTCAGCAAACATTTTTTCACCCAATCTTGATGATTCTCTCAGGTAATGATCAGTACACCAAAACCACTTGGCTCACCAAATTTCGTTCTTCTAGGTTAAACCGTTCGTTTGCAGTAAACGTTTTCATTTTTAGGTTTCCCTCTGTTTTCTCCTATAGGGATACATGTATTTGGAACTCTAAATCAAACACGGTTTGTGCTAGCTCTTTGAAACTTGACACAATAAAGCAGTTTCAAGTTCTCTCTCTATGCTTTGTTTGCTGTTGATGTAGCCCTAAGCAGAGACTGGCGAAAATCACTTTCATGGAAAGGGGTGGCCAAGCTTCCAAAAACTACGAGTTGCCTCAAATCTCAGCAAACATTTTTTCACCCAATCTTGATGATTCTTTCAGGTAATGATCAGTACACCAAAACCACTTGGCTCACCGAATTTCGTTCTTCTAGGTTAAACCGTTCGTTTGCAGTAACCGTTTTCATTTTTAGGTTTCACCCTGTTTTTCCTATAGGGATACATGTATTTGGAACTCTAAATCAAACACGGTTTGTGCTAGCTCTTTGAAACTTGACACAATAAAGCAGTTTCAAGTTCTCTCTCTATGGTTTGTTTGCTGTTGATGTAGCCCTAATCAGAGATTGGCGAAAATCACTTTTATGTAAAGGGGTTGCCAAGCTTCCAGAAAACTACGAGTTGCCTGAAATCTAAGCAAACATTTTTTCACCCAATCTTGATGATTCTTTCAGGTAATGATCAGTACACCAAATCCACTTGGCTCAACAAATTTCGTTCTTCTAGGTTAAACCGCTCGTTTGCAGTAACCGTTTTCATTTTTAGGTTTCACTCTGTTTTCTTTTATAGGGATACATGTATTTGGAACTCTAAATCTAACACGGTTTGTGCTAGCTCTTTGAAACTTGACACAATAAAGCAGTTTCAAGTTCTATCTCTATGCTTTGTTTGCTGTTGATGTAGCCCTAAGCAGAGACTGGCGAAAATCACTTTAATGGAAAGGGTTGCCAAGCTTCCAAAAAACTACGAGTTGCCTCAAATCTCAGCAAACATTTTTTCACCCAATCTTGATGATTCTTTCAGGTAATGATCAGTACACCAAAACCACTTGGCTCACCAAATTTCGTTCTTCTAGGTTAACCGTTCGTTTGCAGTAACCGTTTTCATTTTTAGGTTTCACTCTGTTTTCTCCTACAGGGATACATGTATTTAAAACTCTAAATCAAACACGGTTTGTGCTAGCTCTTTGAAACTTGACACAATAAAGAAGTTTCAAGTTCTATCTCTATGCTTTGTTTGCTGTTGATGTAGCCGTAAGCAGAGACTGGCGAAAATCACTTTCATGGAAAGGGATTGCCAAGCTTCCAAGAAACTACGAGTTGCCTGAAATCTCAGCAAACATTTTTTCACCCAATCTTGATGATTCTCTCAGGTAATGATCAGTACACCAAAACCACTTGGCTCACCAAATTTCGTTCTTCTAGGTTAAACCGTTCGTTTGCAGTAAACGTTTTCATTTTTAGGTTTCCCTCTGTTTTCTCCTATAGGGATACATGTATTTGGAACTCTAAATCAAACACGGTTTGTGCTAGCTCTTTGAAACTTGACACAATAAAGCAGTTTCAAGTTCTCTCTCTATGCTTTGTTTGCTGTTGATGTAGCCCTAAGCAGAGACTGGCGAAAATCACTTTCATGGAAAGGGGTTGCCAAGCTTCCAAAAAACTACGACTTGCCTGAAATCTCAGCAAACATTTTTTCACCCAATCTTGATGATTCTTTCAGGTAATGATCAGTACACCAAAACCACTTGGCTCACCAAATGTCGTTCATCTAGTTTAAACCATTCGTTTGCAGTAACGGTTTTCATTTTTAGGTTTCACTATGTTTTCTCCTATAGGGATACATGTATTTGGAACTCTAAATCAAACACGGTTTGTGCTAGCTCTTTGAAACTTGACACAATAAAGCAGTTTCAAGTTCTATCTCTATGGTTTGTTTCCTGTTGATGTAGCCCTAAGCAGCGACTGGCGAAAATCACTTACATTTAAAGGGGTTGCCAAGCTTCCAAAAAAACTACGACTTGCCTGAAATCTCAGCAAACATTTTTCACCCATTCTTGATGATTCTTTCAGGTAATGATCAGTACACCAAAACCACTTGGCTCACCAAATTTCGTTCTTCTAGGGTAAACCGTTCTTTTACAGTAACCGTTTTCATTTTTAGGTTTCTCTCTGTTTTCTCCTATAGGGATATATGTATTTGGAACTCTAAATCAAACACGGTTTGTGCTAGCTCTTTGAAACTTGACACAATAAAGCAGTTTCAAGTTCTCTCTCTATGGTTTGTTTGCTGTTGATGTAGCCCTAATCAGAGACTGGCGAAAATCACTTTCATGGAAAGGGGTTGCCAAGCTTCCAAAAAACTACGAGTTGCCTGAAATCTCAGCAAACATTTTTTCACCCAATCTTGATGATTCTCTCAGGTAATGATCAGTACACCAAAACCACTTGGCTCACCAAATTTCGTTCTTCTAGGTTAAACCGTTCGTTTGCAGTAAACGTTTTCATTTTTAGGTTTCCCTCTGTTTTCTCCTATAGGGATACATGTATTTGGAACTCTAAATCAAACACGGTTTGTGCTAGCTCTTTGAAACTTGACACAATAAAGCAGTTTAAAGTTCTCTCTCTATGCTTTGTTTGCTGTTGATGTAGCCCTAAGCAGAGACTGGCGAAAATCACTTTCATGGAAAGGGGTGGCCAAGCTTCCAAAAAACTACGAGTTGCCTCAAATCTCAGCAAACATTTTTTCACCCAATCTTGATGATTCTTTCAGGTAATGATCAGTACACCAAAACCACTTGGCTCACCGAATTTCGTTCTTCTAGGGTAAACCGTTCGTTTGCAGTAACCGTTTTCATTTTTAGGTTTCACTCTGTTTTCTCCTATAGGGATACATGTATTTGGAACTCTAAATCAAACACGGTTTGTGCTAGCTCTTTGAAACTTGAAACAAAAAAGAAGTTTTAAGTTCTATCTCTATGCTTTTTTTGCTGTTGATGTAGCCCTAAGCAGAGACTGGCGAAAATCACTTTCATGGAAAGGGATTGCCAAGCTTCCAAAAAACTACGAGTTGCCTGAAATCTCAGCAAACATTTTTTCACCCAATCTTGATGATTCTTTCAGGTAATGATCACTACACCAAAACCACTTGGCTCACCAAATTTCGTTCTTCTAGGTTAAACCGTTCGTTTGCAGTAACCGTTTTCATTTTTAGGTTTCACTCTGTTTTCTCCTATAGGGATACATGTATTTGGAACTCTAAATCAAACACAGCTTGTGCTCAAGTTTTGAAACTTGACACAATAAAGCAGTTTCAAGTTCTATCTCTATGGTTTGTTTGCTGTTGATGTAGCCCTTAGCAGAGACTGGCGAAAATCACTTTCATGGAAAGGGGTTGCCAAGCTTCCAAAAAACTACGACTTGCCTGAAATCTCAGCAAACATTTTTTCACCCAATCTTGATGATTCTTTCAGGTAATGATCAGTACACCAAAACCACTTGGCTCACCAAATTTCGTTCTTCTAGGTTAAACCGTTCGTTTGCAGTAACCGTTTTCATTTTTAGGTTTCACTCTGTTTTCTCCTATAGGGATACATGTATTTGGAACTCTAAATCAAAAACGGCT